>NC_142519.1:53616612-53869112 GCF_964205215.1 Stylophora pistillata
CCTCGTCCTATGGTTGTCACAGGTCCATCAAACTGTGGCGGAAACCACAGAGGAGGCGGTGGTCCTCCCTCCAAATACGGTCTGTTTTGCAAAGCACCTCCGGTGGTACCCCCGGTGCCTGGCGCTCGTCTGTTTTGTAGACCCCTTCCTTTTCTTGCACCGCTTCCGGTCAACGCCTTGAGAAGAATCGGTACACCGATACTAGCGAGAAGTGTGCCGAGAAAACCGCCTTGGATCACACCTTGCTTCTTAGTTGGCTTTATTTCCAAATCACCGCCAGATTGAAGTGCGGCGAGGATGTCTTTCTTCTGTTTATCGGTGAGAAGATTCTTATGAGCTATGAGCTGTTGAATTTTCGAGTTTGGTATGAGAAAGCCGCCTTGACTTGTGCCTTGACCCGCGCCGAGAATTTTGTCTGTGGCGAAATTGCCTATGCTTGTGAGCGCTCCTGTCGCCAATCCTGGTAGAGCTTTTGTAATAGCTTTCGTAGCGGTCGGCAATACTTTGGGCAGCACTTTCGAACCGAGCGCTAAAAGTGATGAGAATAGGCTGCCGCCTTTCTGCGCGACCTTTCGGATCTGTGTTTTGCTGATATTGATGTCTACTCCCTTGCCATTGCTCGCGGCTTTTTGTATTCTATTTATTTGTGTCTTTGTCAACATCATCTCGTCGGGACCACTCAACTCATTGTGTGAGAGGCGAAGAGTGATAGCCGATTTCTCGTTGTATGCTTTAGCAAGCTTCTTTCGCTGCCCCTCTGAAAGGCTTACTCCATAAGGGTAATACGTTGTCATATTGCTTTATTATCTGAAACAGATAATAAAATTCTAGAAAAACGACGAAAAGTCAACCTAAGTCTTGATCACCGCCTTTCCAGACATAGAATCAATACTAACATCCTCTTCGTTCAAGATAAGCGCATAGATGTGATAGTCCGCGTTGGTGTTGTTGTTCAGAGAATACTCGAAATCCAAGCCAGTGGTTCTTGTTAGGAGCTCAGGCGTCTGTTTTGTGAGATCGAAGTACAGAATGCCGTATAGGTCCTGAAACTGCTTCAAATCAATAGTGGGCCCGAAGAGGAGACCGCTGCTTGCGAACTTTGTGTACTCTTGCAGAGCTAACCATGCGCGTGTGAGTTCACTGTTTGGATCTAGCTGCTGATCCGGATAACGCTCCCCATTCTGAACGCGGAGTTGAGCTTTGGTCAAGTACCGCGCATTTGCGATGTTAAAGGTGTTGAAGATTAAGGGATTTTGCTCCTGGTCTGAAAACTTGGAGGCGTTAACAAACCAAATGAACACATGCCTTGGCTGTTTCACGGCGTTTGATATTCGGAAGGTTCCGTTTGCTTGTCGAAGTGGGTCAGATACAATCACCTCTTCCTTGAGATAGCTCCACGAGTGCGGTTTAAGATAATCACTCATAAATACCTTGAGTCCTTGGGTGTTAAATTTGATGATAGGCACCCATAATTTGAACTTAGTCACGATGTAACGCCCCGCCGCAGCAGCATTTGATCTGAACAAGACGTTAGCATCACTTTCGAGCCTGACCTCGATTGAAACTCTTCCGTTGGGGGCTAATTGTTTCTCCATCGAGTCGAAAAACCCAAACCTGTTGAGCGGTAGGTGGATATTATTCTCAGCACCTGCGGCGAGAAGAGTCTTTCGTTTAGCAAAGCCTTCGTTGTAATTCGCGTTGTCAGTTGGCGCAATGTTTTGAGCATTCCCATCAAGAGCGAGTGTTGCATACTTCTGGATCCCAGCTCCGGTGGCTGTATCTTTGTAAAAGAACTGCCGGGGGGCCTACCTTCCTCGCGTGTTCATCAGTCATCTCAGTAAGATTTTTCACGTTAACAGCATGATTGGCTGCGGGGAGATCCAGTACACGTGTACCGTCAAAAGAGATTTTGATGTCCTCGATTAGACTGAAACCTCCGTTGATAATAGCTGCCGCATCAGCGGCACCGTACGTGGTGTTATCCATCTTGGTGAGCTTCACATCCATTTCGAAGTAGGCGTTGTACCAGTCAGGCACTGATTCAGCAGCGGAAGAGGTGTCTACAGTGAACTTGTAACCATCCTTCTTCTGATAATTATTGTTGGCTGGCGCTGATTGCAGCGGTGTATCAAGTTCGTATGAGTAAAATTCATACGCCTTGGCGTGTTTTGAGGTTCGCATAGAAGACATAACGTAGTTGTTTGATTTTGTTAGAGATTGAGATTGTTTTTTTCACAAAAAAAGTTCAGCGCGCTAAACACCCCTGAGGGTTCTTTTTTAGTACTTTTAGTACTTTTAGTACTAGGCGTGGTAGGTCGTGGCGTGCTTGCTGAGGGTGATGATGACCACGGTTTCTTATCTTTTTGGAGTAGCTTTACAAGCTGATCTCCTTTGTTTCTCTTCACTTCGTGTTCGTGTTGTGTGACTAGCGAAGACACTTCGTGTGGTGTAACTTGCGGCGTGACTTGCGGAGACACTTGTGGAGACACTTCGTGTTCAGCGCTTCGTGTTGTGAATTTATCATAGATTTTCTCTCCAAGCAGCCGGCCCGTCTTCTCGCCGATTTGCTCGGCACCCTTCTCAAGCGCTTTCGTCGCCGCTTTCGTTGCAAGCTCTTTCGCGGCTTTACCTGTAACCTTTGCAGCTACTTTTGAACCCACACTCTTGAGGACGTCGAAAATCCCTTCACCTTCTTGAGGTGAGTAATCATCATCAATATTATGTAATATGAGTTTGCCATCGGCAGACCTTCGCATATGTTTTCGAACCATAGCTATGCTTTCTTTATTTCAAGGGAAATGAAATAAATTACTATTTTTTATGTTATTCACTTCAGCAAAAGTGTTAGTGAAACGGCCGTGCCGTTAAGATCGAGCGGCCTCCCCAGGGAATCAGTTATGTAGATTCGCAAATCTCTGATAGCGCCTGTGTTTATCTTGCTGAACTTTTTCTGCCTCGGCTCAAGATGGAAGGGGTATGAGAGTGGCAAATTGTCTACGCTGAATCGGTAGAGAACATCCGATTGTTTGCCACCGACTACGCTCTCTGAGAGAATATTCGTTCGGATATAAATATCATCCACCGAGCGAGTGATATCCGGCAGCTTGTCACCGTAGGACGTAGCTGTGACAATCTTCTTTGTAAAACCGATGAGATCACCAAAGTCTCCGGTTTGAAGGTCAACTTGATATCCACTCTCGAGACCGATTAGACATTTGAAAAGTGCCGGGACAAATTTGAGTTCTATACCCGTCTTGCTATGCTTCGAGGCTTCGAGCTCTCTCTGGATATAAGCGTTTAATTGGGAATAGGAAAAATTTCCGTCTGGAAATTCGATTTCATGCCACGTATTGCCAGAATCGTGGCTATATTTCAGTTTGTTGTTGTTGTAGCTGCTACTCACGTTGTACCACGAGTAGCTCATTGCGATCTCATCGAGGGCAACATAGTATGTAGTGTTTGGGTCCAACCTCATCACAGGATTGAACGTGGTTGTAAAATCGTGACTTACTCCACTCGAAGAACTCAGAGAGCTGAGATCGATGGGAGTCGGAGGTTTATGATATGACAAAAGAAGTGCCGACAATTCCAACAATTCCTTGTTCAGCGCGATTAATTCTGCAAGCTCACCCATTACGTTCAGCTTAGATATTTTTGAACATATGCTGAATAATTTTCCCTCGAAATTTCATTCTTCTTGAGGAAGTGATCGAGAATCTCGATTACCTCATTGCGAAGTTGAATAGACGAGTTACCCGCGTCTATAGTGCCTGTCAATTTAATTAATCTCTCTTTCAAATCATGGAAATCGGTAAATATAACTCCTCCAGTCATTTTCGCCTTACCAGACGATTTATGCATCGGGAGGTTAGCGAGTTTTGTGAGAGATTTGAATATTTCCTTCGATTTTTGCGAGTAGTTTGTCTTGGGATTAAATCGCTTTGTTAAGAGATTAACGGTGCTTTTATCGCCTTGTCTCTCAAAGACAGTAGAACCGGTTGAAGGATCGATCGCTTCAACTATCATTTCGTTTATTAAGCGAGTTGGGTTGATGAGTAGTCCACCGTATTGCCCGTTGTTATCAACTTTGTAAGCGTTTCGTTTTGCCTGTGTATATTTACGCTTGTGACCCTTAAGGCCTTGACCTTGCGTGACAAGTATTTTCTCTCCACCCGAGAGTAAATTAATGCGCTCTGCATATTTTTTCAACGTGTCGATCTGTCGCACGATATTATCGATCTTATCCTTATTTTTCTCCTTATTCTTGGAGAGTCCGGCCTTTACATGGTTTGCTCTCTTGATTTTATCAATTAAATCTATCTGGAGTCTATCGTGATCAAATTCCTCGTCAAGTATTCGTTTGAATGCATCTTTAGGTGTTGGAAAGCCGATATTTTGAATATATTCAAGTTCGTCTTGGTTGAAACCAATGTCTGGGTCAGGGACTTTTGTTTTCGGTTTAGGTGGTGGTTCAAGAGCAGTTGGAGAATCTGGTGGCGATTCAATAGCGTCTAACTCTTTGAGAAAAGATAGATCTTGAGTAAGAGCTTTTTGATTTTCATCCAATTTCTGAATGATTTTGTTTTGTTGCTCGTCTATTGTTTGTTTGACCTTAGACACTTCGTCTGTGATCGGCTTAAATTCTTTCTCGCGTTGAAGAGCAAGACCTTGCTGTGTATCTTTGTAGTCTTGTATGGTTTGAAAAATCTTGCTACGCATGCGATCGTTTTCGAGTTTGAGGTCCAAGTCTCTTGAGAAGCTAGCTACATCCATGATGAATATTTGTTAGTGATCAAGATAATTTTTTTGAAGAGAAACGTAATCATATGGGTATCACATGTGTATCACATCCTGTGCTACGCGCTACGCATGCGTAGCGCGTAGCACAGGAAATTTAGCACAGAAAGTGCTAAATTTAATGTATATTCACGATAATTTAACGTGAATGGCAGAATCAGGCCTCGAAAAGTGCTAAATTAACGTATATTCACGATAATTCATCGAAAATGGCCACGAACCCGCCACAAAACAACTACTCACATACACATGTTTAACCCTGGCCCCCGGTTATTGGCCCATCTACGTGTGAACAAGAAAATACATAAATCTGATTATTACAATCCCACTGACCCACTGGATATTAAAGCCCTTCTTCAGCTTTTCTTGTTTAGATAAAAATAAAGTTGGAAGCACCACTGCTGTGAATAAGACATTAAATTTTTCATAATTAAGAGAAAAGATGAGCTTCAAGGAGAAAGTCTGAACTTCTTTTTTGTTATGTTCCAATTTTGTTCCGGTTGTCAGTTTTAAATTTAATTCTGATACAAATGTATTGAAATTAATTCAATTTACCTATGCAAAACTATTTTAGTCTCATTTTTCTCATAACCTACTTTCCTTCTCTTCTTCCTTGTGTAAGTATCTAAGTGGAAATTACTCATTATTCATTATAATCCATAAAGTAGCTTCACTCAAATTCTGCTGGTCTAAATACATCACATGACTGAGAGTGCCCCAACTAACACTGAGGAGTACTGGTGATCTTTCTCATGTTCATAAATTTTCAAACTTAACATTTTATTTGAGAAAAGACTTAAAGATAATATTACAAGCCCACACTTTTTTCTTGAACTTCACTCTTGAAAAACATTAATTTTTTGTTCCTCTATTCAGATGAATTCTATTCACAAACACCTGTGCACACTTTGTACCAAATGTCTAGAAAAGCTAGTAAAAATTGGCAGTGCCTATACCCTACAACACATCAAGTTCCCACTATTTTTGACTATTTTAAGACTATTTTAAGATTTGTTTTAAAGGACTGGGACTCGAACTATGATGATCCTTTAGACAAGGCAGGTGTGTGTGGTTTGGCCAACAGGAGGATACAAAATATAATGATTTGTATATTCAACTGTCTCCATCTTGATAAATATCCGTGCTATCTGAAACAACTGATCAAGCTAAGATCTACTGCTTACTCCCTAAGGGGCACCAATATTTTATCACTTCCTAAGCCGTTTCCAACCACATAGGGTCTAAATTCTTTTAGCTATTCATCTGTTAAGTACTGGAACTCCCTCCCTGACCACTTTAGAAAGACTGTAGATTATAGTGAATTTAAGCGCAAACTGTTAGTGCACGGTTTCTGTTAATATTACATTAATATTACATTATATTATTATATTAATAGTTATCATATTATTATATTATTATGTTATGAATTATATTTTATCTTTTTAGCCTTGTTCTTGCTGTAACTTTTAAAATTAGTACTTAGGATCGGAGATACTAGCTTGTAAGCTACACTGAAATCCGAGGATAAATAAAGCTTATGTATGTATGTATGTATGTATGTATGTATGTATGTATGTATGGAAGGATGTATCAGATTTCAGAGTGCATATGCAAATTTGGCCGCTTCTGAGGAGATCTCATGTTACATGGAATTTTTTGATGAGAGGCAAGAAGAAAGCGAGCTAGAAATATTTCAGGACAAAAGCTTTATTTAAAGCAGTTCTTGATTTGCTGTTATAGGCGAAAAGACGCAAATTTCTTATATGTACTAAGGGCACGCAGTGGAATTCATCGTGGTTATAGTGTTGTTTACTTGATTTTACGGCCAGAAAATTTGAAAATTCTAAAGATACGATGGTATGACACAAAATCATATTGTTGCACACTCATAATATTTACCGGGCCATGGAATCGTCAAATTAGCTAGGCCTCGCTTGAAGTTCTTAAGTTTGAAAACAATAATGTCATAAATAACTAAGTAGCAAATTAAAGATATTGATATTCACGATATAGTAAATTTCACATTCTTGTTGTCTTAATAAATACTTGTACGAGTATTTAACTTGTCTTTTTTTGTCGTGAAAAACTTTTTTTCTGATAAATTAGGTTAAAAACAAGGGTGCGCATCATACATAGGCGCGCATTATACAGGGGTAAATACGGTAAAAGCATATCTGTCGTGAGCTCACCTACAGAGCTCCAAAAAGTTTTGTAAAATTTGGCAGGTTGCCGTCATTACCAAGAGTCTTTCCATTTCCAAAAGTATCTAATGTTTTGGCACATTCTTCAATTATAGTTATTTGTCCTTTATAACCTAGTTTTTCTTCCTATGACAATTCTGGAATGTTGACGTGACCACATATCATGGAATAAATATGAATATTTTTTCTCTTTTTCAGTATGTTTGTCACCACCTGGAAAATATATCTGATGTTGATTGTAACAGGAAATTTTTTACAAGAGTAACAACGTGGTGTAAGCCAAAAAGCCACTCTTTTAGCAATGAAGAACAAGCAGATACCATGTTTCCGTTCATCTGTTCTGTAGTAGGTCACAGGTAACGTCAAAATGTGATAAGTCTTTCCACATTTGAATGTCTTCTGTGATCTATAACTGCAACTTGAAATCTATTTAATTTATATTGTTATAAAGCAAATAGTGTAAATGGTGACGTCATCTATGCGTCTCTCCTCTAATAGATCATAAGTAAGAACCAATCAGACTGCACGTGTTATTCAGCTTATCATATAAAATGCATGTATTTTCTTTGCCTTGCAATGTGTTTACTTTCGGTTTGCATCACGATGATTCTACTGCTTGGCACTTATGTTGTTGACATGATTTACAGTAGTCAACTTAAACCCACATTTCGTTGCAAGTGGTGAATGATGGAGGCTATCCAAACTCCCTTTAAAGAAAATGAGGTTAATAAACAAAATATCATCCATGAATTATAAGAAAGGTGAATCAATGATTGTGGAAAATACACCAACACGCAGTTAATTTTTTTATACTAGGATTGTGGCAGACTTGAGACTTGGTGTTTACTACCAGAAATGCCACGACCCCGACTGTAGAGGGATTGACCATCGTTCCCCTGGTATGGTCTGGCTGCCGAAAACACAACATTTTTTAGGATTTGTCGGGCAGCAGACTTAAAATGCAGAAGAACGATTCAGGGAGAGTTCTCGCACAGGTTCCAGTTGAAATGCAAAGTATGGCAGGGTTTTTTCCAGGAACTGGAGAGGTAACCTTCAGTTCTATCTACCTACCGCCTAATTCAGATCTTTACCAGCACTACTCTAGCTTTTCACAATCCTTCAACAAGATAGTCAAGATAGTCAAGAGATGCTCACTCTTAAAATTATAAGAAAGGTATGGATTTTTGCGAAGAATTTTCCAGGCTTTGCAAAAGTAAGAAAATAAAGCTGAAGCCTTAAAAAATAAACGGGGAGAAGTCTGGAGTATTTTCCTAACGGCGAGAAGTGCTTAACTAAATTTCAGACTCATCTATTTATTACCCAAACATTGGGAAAGCTTTATCGGTTGCGCTATTTGTGGAAGCATTGAGGGGATAAAAGACTTTTTACCATATAAACTAGTCATAGCCTACTGTCGTATGTTCAAAAAAAGCAATTGCAAACCCTGTATCGTTTGGTTACTTTCAGAAAAGCCACAGGAAATCTATCCGTTGTCAAGTTGTGAGGTAATTGAATAATCATTCCCCTGTGTAAATGATTTGAATACGATTCATGGAGTGTGGTTTATTAATCTCATCATGAGCTCTTTTGTTACTTCATTTAAAAATCTTTCAAAACCGTGTATTTTCATTTTTCAGTTTGACGAGTTTTCAACTAATGATTTTGATGATCCAGAGCTTTGTAAGTTGTTATCTGAATGCGAGCAGAAACTAAATGATTCTAGGAATGATGAAATGGTAGAGATGCTTAATACAAACGAGAACAACTTAAACGAAGATGGTGTCCCAAGAAATAAACAAGATGTAACGTAATTTGACAATAGTGGTTGTGTTACGCAACGTAAAGTTGGTGATTGTGACTTCGGTAATGACTTGGACGATGCATTAATGCTTGAGCTTCAGATTCCACACCACAGTTGTGGTAGCAAGGGTGCAGTTTCACATACAAGAAGCCTTAGGGATCACAACAAGCATTCGTGACAATCTTGTCAGGATAATGAGAATTATACAAACCAAATATGGAAGTTATCAGACAGGGGAGCAACTAAACCAAATTAAATAAAACGGCTGGAATGGACCTCTCACCAAATTATGCGATTTGTCAGGATGAAACAGAAGCCAGGATGAGTGGAAAATATATGTGTGGTGGGGTATTACTTGAGAATTATTGCGTTGATGATGGAAGGAAAAAATTTTTATCAAAAGAGGAAGTTTCTGAGTGGTTAGATGAAGAATCTCTTGGTGATTTAGAGTTGTCCACACTAGTTATTTTATGTGATAACTCTTTTTCAGTACCAGGAAAAGCTTCAAAGATAGTGTAAGTTATTTGTTAAGTTCAATCCGATGTTGTCCTGTAGAGCCCTGATTTCAAAGTCGGTTTCGAGAAGTAATTTGGATACATCAACAAAGTTGAAATGGTAAATTGGCCACCGTAACGATTACAAAAGCTGACGTTTCGAGCGTTAGCCCTTCGTCGGAGCGAATAGAGGAATTGTGGGTTGTGTGTGCTTTTAAAGGCAGAAAATGGAGCTACGTTATTGGTGGGAACATGGCAACGAGAAAAACAAGAATAAGTTTCGAAAAGTGTTTTGTAACTACATAAATCAGTGATAAGCGATGTAGCGCTGAGATATCTCAGTTCTCAAAGATGTGATAAGCTGGTTTCAACGGAAAAGAATGCTCTGAAAAAGAGAGGCTTTCAAAAGAAGCTGTACTGGAACCTAAATAAAAAAACTTCAAAGAAGAAGTTTAAAAATCACTCGCCTTCGTATCTTCTCTACGTCCCCAGTTATTTGATTGTGTTTTGGAGCCCGGAAAAACGCCTTTCATTGCTCTTATGACATAACTAGTTGTCACCGATCAAATGCGGGCCCTATAATAAAGCATCCGCTTGGAAACTGAACTGACCAATCAGAAGATGCGTACTGTGTTCATTTATGTTAGAAAGCCTCATATAAAAAAGATGGCCGGTTTAAGGTGTTCAGTTAGTAAAAGAAAACGTGCTATTAAACTGTGCGACAGTAGCAGAGGAGTATAAAAATGAGGGAGGATTGGGTTGGTGTCACTGATCTTAACTTTTATCCCCCTCCCCCTCATCCCCCCCCCCCCCGGCGAATAAAAAAGGAAAAATGACTATGATATCCGTCAGTTGGGTCGGGTATCAGTACATATTTTGGCCCACAAGAGGCGATGTTGAAGCTCTGAATTGATCGAGGCATAACATCTGTTGTCCAAGTGTGATTTCAAAGACTTTTAAGTGTAAACTAGTTAAGTCATTGAAGTGGAGAGTAAATTGGTCCAAAATCATACATGTGATTTCAAAATCTTTGTTGAATATGTTTGGAGTAAGGCAAGAAACTGGGTCTAGTTCATAAACTCGGCTAACTTCTTGAGTATAATTTAAAATAAAAGACGTAACATCTATCTCTATGGCGACAGCATACCTCAAAATGATCAATTCAATTTTCCAAGTTTGCTGGTTTTTCTGTATTGTCTCTATTGATATATGTTTTCTAAATTACTGAAAAACCCGTTAAGAAGCCTCCTTTGGATAAAATGTTATTGGTTTTTTTTTCGTTGTCAAACAGTAATAAGCTGGTGACTCACGCCATGTAAAACTGACAAAACCTTTTATATCTATAGAAATGCAAAACTAGCGGAAGGCACAATTCCTGACGTTATAGCACATATGTTTGAGGATGTCGTCCATTGTGACTTGAAATGAATGGAAAACTCCCTCATTAGAATGTCTTTTTAAGATAATGATCTGGAAAAGCCGTATGCAGCCTGCTTTTTTGCGTATGACTTCATTGCTGTTTTAAGGCACTCGATCTGAATCGAAGCGAGGGAGCAGCGAAAATATATTTCAGGTATTTAATTTATTCCTTTTTGATATTTAAAATGTACAAAAAAGACAAGACTAAATGACAGTAAATTATGACATCCAAAGAACCAAGTAAAGGATGATATTTCAATTCCACAGGGGAAAAAAAACATTTTTTGCGTCCATGGAATTTAAACATGGCAATTATTTATTCAGACTACCTCTCCATTTTTTTCGTTTAAAGGGCTTATAGAGAAATCGTAGTTACTCAGGCCTGTCCTCAAAATCTTCGCCCAATCCTCAGAAATGAAATCGAAGTTCAGAAATTTTAAAACTGATTAACGCTGTTTCCCATACTACGTTTTTAGTAGTTATTTATGATTTGTTCGCAGGGATAATAACAACATGTCCACATTTTTTATACAGTGAATTGTTTACCGCGACACGTTCTTTCTGGCGCTCGAATAAAGCAGAAATACCGTAGAAGAATAAGACAACTTTGAACATTACATCACTGGAGAAAATGTAATCGTAAGATAGGGGAGAAATAACTTTTTTCAAGAATTTCTTTACCAACCTTCTTTTCCAGTTTAGGGACAATTTCATAATATTGTGACAACATAAATCGTTTTTATTCAGTAGTCAAATGTGCTAAAATATGGTTCAGAGAAGTCCCCGTTAAAGCTTCAGTTCTGTACAGCAGTGTCTTCAAAAATTTATATAATACATGACGATTATGATATGGCTTCATTTTATCCTTTTTAACTTCTTTGTGAGGAAGACAGACGCGGAATCTGAGATCTGTCGTGTATCACAAGATTCCACGAAAATACAGTGCGCTTCACCTGGATAAAAACGCATTATCCATTACTTTACTTTATTATCCAAATGCTCTTCGTGAGCACAAATAACACGCGAGACAAGTACAAATATCACGCGATATTTGTACTCCAGAAATACCCACGAAATTCGCTCGCACTGAAATGACAATTTGGCGTGTTGGATAGTAAATCTCTTATCAAACGTTTGTTGTGTAGTATCGCCGGAGTATTTTTACTCGTTGTTTGTATTCTGACTCGCCCTACAGGCTCGTTAAAATACGGCACAACTCGTTAAAATACTCAGCAATACCACACAACAAAACGTCTAATAAAATGTATTTATTATCCAACTACACCTAGACGAGTACAAATAGCGCCATAGACGAGTACAAATATCACGCGGTATTTGTACTCGTCTATTGTAGAGTACCGGTTAACCAGGTTTCCTTGCATCGCGCAAGCGAAGGATTGCATTGTAGTTACGAAATAAGAAAGAAATGGCGGACAATTTGAATCATATTTCCGACGACGAAGAGTCAGAATGGCTGGCAAATATAGATCCAAGTGCATTAGTTGAATCGAACGAAGAAAAACAGCTTGACGACCAGAAAACTTCTTCATTTAATGAAGAAAATAGAAACAGCAACACAACAACGCGCCAATTCCGTTCCGCTTCGCATACTTCTGTCACGCACTCCCCGTAAATAAATATCCGCGAAATTCGCCCGCGCTGAAACTCGTTATTTGTATTTTGACTCGCCCTACGGGCTCGTCAAGATACGGTACAACTCGTAAAAATACTCAGCGATACCACACAACAAAACGTCTAATAAGATATATTTATTATCCAAATGTGCTTCATATAGTACAAATAATGCGCGAGACGAGTACAAAGATCACGCGATATTTGTACTCCAGATATATCCGCGAAATTCGCCCGCACTGAAATAATAATTTGGCGTGTTGGATAATAAATCTCTCGCCCTACGGGCTCGTCAAAATACGGCACAATTCGTAAACACAATCAGCAATACCACACAACAAAACTTCTGATAAGATATATTTATTTGAGTATATTCTGAAACTCTAATCGATCTTCAAACTTCCCCTCAGGCCATCCGCAGAAAACAGGAAGATGTTGTCCAAAAGGACCTTTTGGGCTTTCATTATTGCTTTCTGTAAGCACTGTTCTCTTTATCTAATGGAGTATCAAGTTAAGAGACTAAATGTGTTATTTAAACCTATTCAATAGGATTGGAATTAGTTAATTTTAGAAACTCGGTTTTTGTTCTCATGAAAATAGCCCGCATGTTAATTCCTTAAATATCCAGGCGTGCATTAAATAACTCGCGAGAAAGTAAATGATATGCGCACGGGAGACACACTGTGGATAACCCCGGCTGGAGGGCATTAAGAAAATAGAGTTACTGCTCCTTGGGAAATTACGAGAAAACACAGCACTCAAGTTGATTTCTGCTTCTCTCTCGAGTCTGGTTGGTTTTATTCGCAGCAGATCACGACCATGTTTGTGTCGTAATTTATGCGGCGCCTGAAGTCAACAAAAAAAATGCATTAGCGGTTTTACTGTTTCAATTTTTGCCTACATTATACTGAAAAACGATGATTTCCAAAATTGTACAAAAAAGAAAAAGGGCCCCATTCACTGCGCTCAGAATCTTTAACTTTTCACTTTTGTTGTTTGGCATCAAACGCGCGCTCGCGTAGTCATGTCATTTACATTTTATACGAGAACAGTCTGCCCAAAAGGCGCTTAATTAAAAATTCCACTCATCAAATTTTGATAGCAACCTGAAACAACAAAAGAAAAAGAGTGTGTATCTTACGAATTGAATTATCGTAATAAAAATAGACAAGAGCTTCGGGTGCCGGCTACGATGTCTTCTCGCTTTTAATTTAATTTTTTTTTTTTGCACTCAGAAAGAATCTGCAATATGTTTTGGGTGCTTAATTTCAAAATCAGGTGGTTAAAGACATCTAAATTTATCTGAATATTTACCAGTTAGGTTTCAGTGAGTAATCCGTCTCAGTTACGTTGGCCGATTTCTCAATCGTTTAATGTAATGGTCTCCGAATGGCTGGTGTTCATTTCTTTTATTCTCGTGACCTCCATGTTTGATTCAGGGGGGTGACAGTGTAGGGGGGAAAATTAGGGTTCATCAAAACGTCATATTGAGCGTTCCCTGAAACGACTTTGAAAAGAGCTTCTAGTCGAGATGCTATTTTTTCATAGCTTTGGCGACATTGACATATTTTACGATCTCAGTTAGGAACCTTACTGACTGTCCTATCTTTTTCTCTTGATTTCATAAGCAGCTGGGCTAATGGCGGAAGTATGCCTTCACAGAGTTGTGCCACAGTTTCCCTTAAGCCAACTTTTGCAAGCTCCAAAAGGGCATTATGTGGAGCTGAATTTCACCTTGAAGATTTCCGATAGAAAGCCCTGCAGTGATGATATGTACCTCGAGTTTCGTGATGGATACAACGTGTCGGCCAATCTCCTTGGCAGATTTTGTGGAAGAAAAAATTCTGGTATCGCGCGATCTAGTGGACATCAAAGTAATCCTAAGAAATTCTTAACAACTTTAAGTTTTCATATTCACAACATTCTTGTAGTTTTCAGAGTGACTTTTACTCATAAAAACACCAGTCCTTGCTTATCCTGTGTGTCAAACTGACATGCTCTTTTTAATGTGTAAAGAACCTTAGAGACTACCCTTATCATGAAACTATCTCTAAAGCTATCCCTCCCATTGCCAATGTTCTAACAATTTCTTGCAATCAAAATACAACAGTACTACAGTTTACATCGCTAACTCTATGTATTCATTAATCAATTTTCAGCTCCCATTGACTACTGGCCATAACTTCCAGTTCCTGACTAGATCCTCAGAAATTGGTCCACTTCAAGTTCCAACAGTCCACTCCAGTCCACTCCACTGCTTCCCAGCTAACACATAACAAGTCAAGGCTGACTCCTTCCAGATTGATTCTGATGGAGAAAATACTGAAGATGTGGGGAATTGGACTGTTTGGGAAGATGAGACCACAAATCGAGTTTCTCTTCACTTCTTTCCAATGTCTGCTACATCTTGTTACATGCATTTACTCTGATGATCATCTGGGAATGAGTCAGTAAGAAGACACTGATGGAAGACAAACAAAACAGGTCAGAGAATTCCTTGTGGGTTGGACGAGAGGGACTATAATATAAAGCACTGGTTGAACCTCATTTTAAATCTCAGACAGAAGTCTGGGGACTTCTCATTCGGCTTAATTTAATGTAGTTAGCTAAGTTAGTTGGGTCCCCTGGGGTTGGCTGGGCCTCCCTTTTTTCTTCCCTTAATTTTAATAGGGTTCCTTTTCAGGTACTTTCGGCTTAGGTTAGGTTTCGGCTTAAGATTCTTTAGACAATTTCGGCCTTGATTCTACATCACGACTGCATCAACTGTGCACATACCCTCCAGGACTACAATGGCTCTTCAACCATGGACATCAACATCCACTCTTCCGCGCTGGAACTCCCTGCTTAGTAGCGCCTCAAATACCAATTTTATAATGTTTCACCCGATAGCAGCAATTCCATAGACTGCAATCTAGTGAAGCATTTTCAACCAAATTATATTGTAAAAGTTATTGCGGCAACCCATTTTGGCCAAAGGTTCAACCAGACATCGATTTAGTTACTATATATTTAACTGGATAAATTAGGCCATTCAACTGGGAAGTGTGCTCATTTGCCACTTGTATCATGTTTAGTGGTTTAACTCCAGTTGAAGCCGCTTGTCAAGGCTTCATTTAGTGGGAAATAGGGAACTGCACACACCAGCTTAGGTCACAGAGAAAATAAACTAGGCTAAGTGTATGCTGTATTTTGACAACATAATAGCTGTCAGTCCAAATTGCGGGCCAATTAATGTCGAAAATACAACACATCAACCAACATCATGCAGCAGAAAAGGAATCACACTGGAGAGGAGACAACATAATATAGTTTTAAGAAATGGCCCAGTATTAATATTTGCTTTTCAATCATACATTAAGCCAATTGATTGACGAGTCAGCTTACACGCTGTCACCAAATTTTGCAAAATCAACTCCTCACTCAACATCCCAGCCTCATGTGCACAGCAACCAACCCACAGAGAGGTAGGGCAAGGTCTGCCAGATGTCACCAGGTGAGTGGGTTTTATTTTCTTCCGAGTTCGGCTTTCAGTTTCAAATTCACTTCGGCTATCACTCCGGCCTTCGATTTCAACACCTATTGGCATCCAATTTACCGTATATAGGCTTGGTAACGACCTTGAATCGTTAGCTAGCTACCATCTGGGACACCATTAATGTTCTAATCGGGATGTCAACATTTACTGACACAAGAACACTTGAGGTTTCCACAGATGCTAAATTATTCATATAGGAAAGCGCATCCTACCCTAGACGATTAACTAATAAAACGATTCATGTAACATTTTCAAAAATAACAAATCGCAAAACTCTGTTTCTGTGTCTTACTCTGAAATAAATTGGCTACAAAGTACAATTAACATAACATTGACTAATACCACATTTTTTTTTCCAGAAAGAAGGTAAGTGCTACTAACATCTTTTATTTCAGGATTTCTGGGCCCATTTGGAGGCAAAATTGCACTCAACTTTTCTTCTAGGGCAGCATGAAGAAGCTCATTTTCGGGGGCAAATGTGCTTTTTGGCAGTTGAATGACCCTCGCTCTGTTTGAGAAACCACTTTAAGTGCACTTTCAGAGACTAGCTCATTTTCGGGAGCTAACATTTCCACTTCGATAAAAGATGATACTACTAACCGTTACTAATTCCAGGAAAGATGATGCTGTAGCTGATCTCATGGACCTGTTAAAAAGATCTCCTCTAAACTTAAGGA
This sequence comes from Stylophora pistillata, assembly GCF_964205215.1. Classification (NCBI taxonomy): domain Eukaryota; kingdom Metazoa; phylum Cnidaria; class Anthozoa; order Scleractinia; family Pocilloporidae; genus Stylophora; species Stylophora pistillata. The sequence continues at coordinate 53,633,169 of NC_142519.1, forward strand.
CTGCATAATTAAAACAAATTGATCCGATTGCTTTCAGTACTAATGTATTTGCTTCTATACTTTATTGAACAACTATTGATGTATTTGCCAGCTATGCTTCTTTTTATAATTTAACAATATCTAATTATTTAGTTTTTAATTTTCTTTATATATTGTAAATAATGTTTGTTGATGATTGACCCGCCTCGAATAGCAAATTTGCTATCTGCGGGTCAACATAATCTAAATCATTTTGTAAGAAAAAGAAAAATAAAGTGTGTGTAAAGTGTGTGTGTTAAGATAGATATGAAGAAGAGAACTCTATTCATCTCAAGCTCTTTCTGCAGATGGTAAGTTGCAGTTGACTGTAGCTTTGTGTCTGTACATAACAGCATGCATGCTTTGGTTTTTTCAGGTCGTCTTTTTAGTGAGATCATCAACAGAAGGCTATGGAAAATCAGGTAAAATATAACAAAAGCACAAGGATATTTGTTACCATTTTACCTGCTAATAGAAAATTCAGATTTCAAACAGTTGAATACCTTTAAGGGGTAAATTATGCAACAAGTTAATTAACAAAGCATTTAAAGGCAGTTTTTCAGAATAAATTTACGGAGTATTGGTCTCATTTTAAAAAATGATTCAAGCTTTTTAGGGGGCATTAAGACACTAGAGAAAATTCAGTGACTAAGTTATCAACAGTTAGCTTAAAAAAAAACAAATTATCCAACTAGTCAATCACGTGTAAAAAGTTCAAGTACACTTCGCATGCTGTAGAAGGAAATCTCTTATTAAACCTTTGCATAGTTTTAATCTTACTAGGCCCTTTGCAACTAGGGAGAAAATGGTTAACTTGAAATACAACAATACAGCTGCTTACTACCCAGAATAAACCAGCCTACAGCCCTTAAAACACCATGTCCCTTCTCTGGATCAACTGCAACTATACGAAGTCCATCAAGCACCACCTAGTCCTTCACTTCAACCCCTGTGGAAGGCAAAAAAATTAAGCCCAAGAGGCAAGAACTAGTATAATAAGTCCTTCCGTCTCCCCTTTAGAAGACCAACCAGACTTAAGACTAGGAGGGGAACTGGAACCTTTAATTCCCTCCTTACAGCTTCTATGGAAGACAAAAACACTCAAAGCTACAAGGCAAGAACTGCAAATGTTAGACCTCTACTTCAGCTCCAATGCAGAATAACAAGACTTGCACACAAAACTTCATTTAGTGGGAAATAGGGAACTGCACACGCCAGCTTAGGTGACAGACAATAAACTACTTGTATAATTGTTTGATAGCATAACAGCTGTCAGTTCAAATTCTGGGCAAAAATAGAACACATCAACTAACATTATGGAGCAGATGAGGAGTCACAATGGAGAGGAAACCTCATATTAGTCTTAAGAAATGGCCCAGTTAAAATATTTGCTTTTGGTTCATACATTAAAGCAATTGTCTTAAAAACTCAGCTTCCAAGCTGTCTTCAAAATGTTGTGTGTCTGTCATTCTTCTTCAGAAACGTACCTTCAGACTTTAACTACAATATTACTAATTTATTTACTTTTCAGGGATTTAATTCTAGCAGCTCCGGGCCCATTTTTTGGAGCAAACCTGAAGATTGTTGGTTCCATAACATAACAAAAAATTAATGTGTCACCAAAATATACACATGCAAATTCATTGAAAACTTAAGAATGATGTTCATATAAAAAATTATTAAAAAAAGACTGTCTCTCTGTGTGTCACTTTCTTAGAAAGTCATAGTTACTAACAACTAACTTTTTTCAGAAACAAGGTAAGTGCCATTATTTGGGGCTGACACTTAATTTATTGCATTTTTTTTTTCAGGACAAGATAAGTGTACTAGCCTATTTTGGTTGCACCATCATTCTCTTACAAATACATACATCATTTTACTTGTTATTTATCACTATGTTAACAAACATTTCTTCAAACAGCAAAAAAGGTGAGTGCTACTAATGCTTCCTACATGTACATGCAGATATCAGTGGATAATCATCAAGTTATTAATCAGTATGTTCTCAAACATTGTTTTTAATAGCATTAAAGGTGAGTATCAATAATACTTCTTATATCAGTCTATAACCCATCATGTTCTTAATCAGTATGTTCTCAAACATTTTTTTTAACAGCAAAAAAGGTGAGTATCAATAATAATTCTTATATCAGTCTTAATAACCCATCATGTTCTTAATCAGTATGTTCTCAAACATTTTTTTTAATAGCATTAAAGGTGAGTATTAACAATACTTCTTATATCAGTCTATAACCCATCACGTTCCTAATCAGTATGTTCTCAAACATTTTTTTAAACAGCGAAAAAGGTGAGGATCAATAATACTTCTCATATCAGTCTATAACCCATCATGTTCCTAATCAGTATGTTCTCAAACATTTTTTTAAACACCAAAAAAGGTGATTATCAATAAATATATCTTATTAACCAAGAGCGAGTGCCATACTGGGAGAATATCAGCCGGAGGTCTTGACAGTATGGACCGAGCGCAGCGAGGTCCGTACAAGAAAGACCAAGGGCCGATATTCTTCCAGTACGGTCCCGAACAAGCTTGGTTAATAACAGATTTATTATACAACTGAAGTTCAAAGGGAGACAAGTGCAGTACTTATCATTCGGGACCATTCGGAACAGTGCCCAGTCCAATACTTAGAGAATATTGACCAGCAATAGAGCATTTTGATTGGTTGATTTTAGTTATTGGCCCTCTGACTGCCCGAGTCATATGTAATAATACTTCTTACATCAGTCTTAATAACCCATCATGTTCCTAATCAGTATGTTCTCAAACATCTTTTTAAACAGCAAATAAGGTGAGTATCAATAAATATAATTATCTTATTAACCAAGTACGAGGGCCATACTGGGAGAATATCAGCCTGAGATCTTGACAGTACAGACCGAGTGCAGCGAGGTCCGTACAAAAAAGACCAAGGGCCGATATTCTTCCAGTATAGTCCTGAGCAAGCTTGGTTAATACAGTAGGAGATTTATTATAAGACTGAAGTTCAAAGGAACACAAGTGCGGTATCATTCGGGACCTTTCGAGACTGTGCCCGGTCCAATACTTAGAGATTATTGACTGGCAATAGAACATTTTGATTGGTTGATTTTAGTTATTGGCCCTCTGACTGCCCGAGTCGTGTAATAATACTTCTTATATCAGTCTATAACCCATCATGTTCCAAACCAGTATGTTGTCAAACATTTTTTTAAACAGCAAAAAAGGTGAGTATCAATAATACTTCTTATATCAGTCTATAACCCATCATGTTCCTAACCAGTATGTTCTCAAACATTTTTTAACAGTAAAAAAGGTGAGTATCAATAATACTTCTTATATCAGTCTATAACCCATCATGTTCCTAATCAGTATGTTCTCAAACATTTTATTAAACAGCAAAAAAGGTGAGTATCAATAATACTTCTTATATCAGTCTATAACCCATCATGTTCCTAACCAGTATGTTCTCAAACACTTTTTAACAGTAAAAAAGGTGAGTATCAATAATACTTCTTATATCAGTCTATAACCCATCATGTTCCTAATCAGTATGTTCTCAAACATTCTTTTAAACAGCAAAAAAGGTGAGTATCAATAATACTTCTCATATCAGTCTTCATAACCCATCATGTTCCCAATCAGTATGTTCTCAAACATTTTATTAAACAGCAAAAAAGGTGAGTATCAATAATACTTCTTATATCAGTCTATAACCCATCATGTTCCTAATCAGTATGTTCTCAAACATTTTTTTTAACAGCAAAAAAGGTGAGTATCAATAATACCTCTTATATATTCTATAACTCATCATACTGCTAACCAGTATGTTCTCAAACATTTTATTAACAGTAAAAAAGGTGAGGGCTACTTGTGCCTCTTATTTCTGTCTATTTCTCATCAAAACAAGGTTAGTCATGGTAACATTTTTATATTGGGAGCTTGAAGTCTTATTTCCAGGGCAAACAACTAGATTAATAACAGGAAAAGGAATTCAGACTACAGACAAACAAACAAACAAATTCTTATTATTTTTCCAGCTCAGACACTCATTCTCAGCCTTTTCAAAAGGTAAGTAAGCTTAACTGTCACAAATACAGTATGCAGAACAGCCTGAAGGCTTTAATTAGTTTGCAGGAAATCTGATCATTTGAAAGCACCAAAATAAACCAGAAGGAATTCATAGATCCTATCCAGGTCAGCATTGAACCCTTTACCTCAAGGAAATTATTAACATATAACTCTCCCGAATAATATCACTACAATATCCAGCAAACAGGTAATGAGAGCACCCAAACTTGTCAGATAGAAGTTGTTAATAGGCAAAGGAACTTAAAAAAAACTTATAACACTCTTGAAATATATAGAGACTGCATGAATCCCAAAATGGCATATAACTCTTGTTCTGGTTATACCCATTTGACAGGCTATCAGACCAGTCATGAGTATTCTGAATGTGCGCTGAACAGTCCTTAGCAGCTAGAAAGCCCCAGGCTGGAAACAAAAACTTAAAGGTTGGTCCTTTCTCTGTGAGTTCTTAGGATGTAAGTTACACTTCAAGAATAAGGAAGAGACAATCACTATTCATGAGACAAAATAATTTCAGAGAAAATATCCAGCAATCATACAGGTTCATTGCTTAGGACTAACTTTCAAATCTAACTCTTGTAACATCCTTTAACAAAAATCTATGTCTTCAAACAAAACAAATCATATATTCCTTACACTGCTGCTATGTTATTTTTAACGAAAAAAAAATTAGATAATGTGATTTTGACATTTGAAAGAATTTTGACACAGTACCTTGAGATATTGTTATTATTGGCAATTACACTTCACAGAGTGTTAGTGTGTTCTTCCACTTTGAATTCAAAGAATCTGCAGATGCTCTGAATACGGTACATCAACCCAAGCAGCAAATGTACTTTTAAAAGATATAACTGTGTGTGAAAATTTTGAGTGTTGGCAAAATTAACATTCCAAATAATTAAAAATGGGTTACAAAAATTTAGCACTTGACTAACCCTACTTTCTTCGCAACATTATTAAAATTACCTGCTGTTTTTTTTTTTTTTTCAGCCTCTACAAATGTAACTACTGGTGGCTAAGAAGGAGATAAGGCATTTTTATAAAGGACAATAACAAATAAAGGCTGTGTAATTACAGTAGTAAAACATTTTAGGGTAAAACATTGTTAAACAACCTTCAAACCCCGAAGGTTTAATCACTATAGCACAGGTTTGGGGAACAATTGGTCCCCATTTTCTCCCCATACGGGGTTTTTTTGGGTTTACATGTCCAACCATGGTGCAATCACCTCTTACACCTTAAAATTAGTGTGCAGATTGTCCATACTTTTTTCTTGAAATTTCCAAAGGCACTGACCAGGAGAATTTGAATAAAAACCAAAAGCTTCCTTGCCAAAATTTTTGATCCAAAATTGATACTGCAAGAACTAATTAGATGCTCTCAATATGTTGTACGATGTAATACATATTTCACCTAGCTGAATGACAATCAACAAATATCAAAAACTTTAACTTGGTATAAAATAATTTTTTGTGTCCAAGAAAACAAGCTTAGACTTGAATTAAAATCAGGGGTGTTGGAAATGAAAACATGACATTTCCAAAATTTGGGCATTTTGCACTTGGAACATTCTGAGCTCTCCATAATATTCTTTAAAGCTTATAATCTAACAACTAACCTTTTAATCCACTATTTACTTAAGGAGAAATCTGAGTGTTTCAGGTCAGGGGATAAAATCCAAAGGTTTTTTTTTTCTTTTTTGGAAAATGATTCAAGTCTTAGCACATTACAATTTTCTTGAAGTACTTAGCTGAGGTTAAAGTTCAGATTTCTCAATCAACATGTTATATAGATTATTTGAACTCTAAAACTTGCTTAAAAGGTCTAATAAACGACTTCTGCAGCAACTCTGCATGTAGTTAGATCCAAAATGCATAAATTAAGTAAAGAACTGTATTTTTGAATATGATCATATCATATTACACTAATTTAGAGGTTGTTGGACCTTCAGGAGGAAATTTAGAATGTTGTTCCCATATAACAGACTGATGTCAAAGCAAACTAGGTTTGAGATAACTCAAATGTTTTGGGTGGAAGGTATGGGTGGTGGAGTGGTGGTGATGGTAAGGACTAAGAAACAGATTGGGACGGAGGGATGGCTACTATTGTGGGCGGGGGTGTACAAATGTGGCTATGACTGAAAAGGATCATGGGAGGTTGGGGAGGTAAATTGTTTGGATGGGTGGGGATTAAATGAGATAATGGGTTAGAGACAGGGAGGGTTACGGGCTAGGGTGAGGGTTTAAACTTGGGTAAAGAGGTATGGGTGGTTGTTATGGTGTTTGGAGATGGTAGGTAAGTGTTTGGCTGGAGTTTTGGTGGGCAGGCAGGCAGGCAGGCATTGATTTGAGGCTGAGTTAAGGTTCCTATTTAGGAATAAGGTGGAATGTTTGAGTTGTCTTCAATTCACTTCTGTGTTTTTCATCAATTTGAAACTTTGAGTCATTACTTGTAAATCTTTCAATACTGTTTCCAATTCTTCAAAGGAAATTAGCACCTAAGTTCTTAAGTACATAATTTTTTTCCAGTTCTCTTTAAGTTAAAATTTCTTTCTTACTGAGTTAAAATGTTGTGGTATGTTTTCCCTTCAATTCAATTATTTACAAAAGATTCCTGTGTTTTAATAAAGTAATAATATCACAGTTTGATCAAAAGGTGTCTTATTTGTTTTTTCCCTCCTAATCCCAAACTTCCTATTCTTTAGTAATTTTTAATCCATGGAAAACTTACCATGGTCATTTTGTGGAGACTCAAATGTGCTCAAAGAGCCAGACGAGGTTCTAGACAGTAAATCAAAAACAACAGTTTTGGACAGTTGCATAATAAAAGTATGAAGTGTTATCATCTGAATAACGGTGGCTCTGGAATAGACTGTTATGGGTGATGGCAACCAACCCCTTAAAGATTTGAGTGAAAGGAAGAGCCAGTTGACTCTTATTTCAAATGTCCTAAACCACTGACTGCTATTCCCTGGTTCAAACCATTCACTGTAAATTCAGGTCAATTGAACACGAGTAAAAAGGTGGAAACATTAAAAGTTTTTAAAGCCATGCCGTATATAAGATTAATTGGTGGTCGCCATGAATAGATGTCGCACCCTTGAATTTCTTGATTGGGTTACTATTGCTTCAGACGAAGTTAACTTGCACTCTGGAAGTCCTAGCGAGTAAAATTAAATCTCTCATCTTAAGCAACGTCTACTTAATCGTTTTAATCGCATGGGGCTTTCTTTTAAATGCAAAAGATCAAGGAAATAGAGCGCGTCCACAAAAGAAGTAACGCATTGATCGATCTTTGGCACCTTTCGCTGTCATGTCAAGAGGCATAATTATATCTTTAGAAATCAGCACTTTACCATTACTGCGCATGTTACTTGAAGTGTGGTTAAAATACATGTTGGGAGCCTTACTTGTGATCGTAAGCTGTCTGCTTCCCGCATCAAAACAAGCTGAATTTTTCCTAACAAGCGAGCGAAGCGCCAAGTAACCCCTCGCATACATTTCACGTTCTTTTGGTAAGACTTCGTAGACATACTATCCCACTCGCTGCTTTAGACGCAAACCAGCTTCAAAAAGTGAAGTGCCAGAAGATACTTAAGGGCTGTAATAGCCGAGATTATCAATGTCTGGCCATAACAGCGTGTACGTTCATGATCAGGCGCCATTTTGACTGACGCGGAAACGATCCCAGAAGCACTAGCAGATTGCCTCCTTTGATGTCTGGAAAAACTTAAATGGTTTAGGTGTTACGGCATGGTTTATTTACTTGAATTCAGCCGATTTCCCTTATATCGTGATTACATTTTTCTCCCAAAAATTCCCTCTTTTGACGGAACATTACAAGCACACCTCCTCACTTAACGATCAGAGTCAGGGCTACCGCGCTTGCAAAAGATGACGAGGAAATATGCATGAACACGGAAGACGGAGCAAAAATTCCTTACAGCCACATGATTGCCAGAGGAGAAACCTTGCGCGAGACTTCTGTATAGCGGATTCATGCTGACGTCAATGTCTACATTTTTACTCATTTGCATACGGCTTTGCGTAAAGAAGGAAGCAGGTTAGATATAAATTGACTTCACGCAGCTAAAGAGCTAGAAAACCTTAGTACATGGTGAGATTTTTAGCTCTTTGGGTGTAATATTCAAGGAGAAATAGTCCAACAAAAATTGCAAAATTTCTTGGTAGCAAAAGCGCTAATGAGCTCATACATTCTATGTAAAATTTTGAGTTTTTAAACCCGTGTTGCACAAAAAATATTCAATGCATCAGGCTCGTTAACAAATGGTAAACACCACAGCGTACACTATTGAGTTATGGATGCACGCGGGAGGTTTCTAAGCACGAAAGAAGCGTAAGAGTCGCTCGAGGCGATAGCCGAGAGCGACTCTAGCTTCTTGAGTGCTTAGCAAACCTCCCAAGTGCATCCATAACTCGATAGTGTACTGTGTGGTGTTTACCATTTGTTTTATAACATAACATTGATACATTGTAGCTAAAGAGTTCCCTTTTATTTAACAAATCTTACGTGACCAGAAAAAACAAGCGCGCGCGGAAAAATAGTCTTTGCATTTGCTCACGTCAGCAGCGTACACCCATGGGCAAATGGGGGACGCTAAATTGACCAATCAGAGCGCGCGCTTTACTTTGGTTATGTTATAATATTCGTATATGTGAACGATCCTTCGCAGTAAACTGCGAAGGATCGTTCACATATACGTCTCATAACCGCAGTTCATAAATATGTTTCATATGTTTGTTGTTGTTATAATATTCATTGGCCGAGTTAATCGTAGTTTGACTTTTCGATATTCAGAACTGATTTATTTTTAGCTCCATCAGAAACTGAATTGCTTATGCTAATGAGGCAAATATTGTAAACAAGGATTCCCCTATACCCATGGGAGAACCATGGGCACCAAGTCATGCCCTAACATTCTGGGTCTTTCCTCCACCCTACACCTCTTCGCAAACATCTTGCAATTAATTGTTCATTAAAAATCAGATCACACCTTTAAGGAAAGCAAAATATTATTTAAATAACTCGTGTACAGATCGATTACGTTTTGGGAAGTTATCAAAAGAGATCAAGCGATAAGTAGTTCATAGAGGGCCAAACTACGCACACACCTAACATGTGTTCAGAACAAAATGTACCAAAACGAATAGAATTTGCGTCCGTGGGCAAGAAACCAATGCACTACACTAAAACATTGCATTTGTACCACAACGTTGTACATACACGGACAACAATACAAAAAATTTTGATTTCTCATCTGCAGAAAGTCTTGAACAGGTGCAAGTGGACGCAGCCTAGAGATATGGGGGCAATTTTTCCCGAAAATTTACTATATTTTTGCATGTTATTGGGGAGGTTACAGTCGGAGCCCCATCGCTTCGGCTCCGCCGTCCTTGATTTACCGTGAGTTACACTTAACTTTTCATTCTCTTATTCCGGTGTGTGCGTATAGGTGGATAAAAAGTAAACTAAATGTGAAGAAAGACATTCTTCTCCTTAAAAAGTATAGTTCTAAATAGCAATGTAAACAGATTTAATAAAATTGATATGAAATAGACCTGCTTCATATGTGTTCCCCTTCCACAGTGACCAGTTAAAATACAAAAACGTCACGAGGATCTACAGACTCGCTCAAAATAAAGCTTCGCTTGATTATTTTATCATAATAAGAATTCAATGTGAAATTGTCGCAAATCGTCGAAAAAGGAATGAATAGTACTCGATAAATATCCAGAGCAACTTCAACATGTTACCCCACGTATCTTAGGCGATTGTAAAATCAGTTTAGCAGAGAAATCCAGCAATTGGGAAAGAAGATAGGTACAAGCGCGAAATTCTTCAGGATCCTGCGCATGAGAAATGGGCAAGCGTAATGCCCCTATAGTGGCGTTATACAAAATCGCCTTTGTATCCTCTTCACACTATATTAATAATACTTATACCCCATTCACACCAAAGCCTAAACATGCTTTAAAGCTGTTTTGTTAAACGTGGTTTAACACAACAGCTCCATAGAAGCTGCTCAAATCAATACTTGGTTAACTTCAAATGTGGCACATTGAAAATACAATTTAGCAATTGTTTGAATCTCGTGGAAAATTTAGTTTTTCAGTTCTCTGCTTCTGATTTTTATTTAGTTAAACCTGGTTTAACTAAACAAGTTTTCTGGTGTGAATGGGGTATTAGATGCAAAAATTGAACTCGACTCTCTATTCAAGCTGTTCTTTCGCACGCAACACTTCAAACTGAGTTGTGCAGTGTCTTCCCTGATGTTAATAGTTACTGGAACTTTTCACTCAAACGCTTTTCCATTGATTTGCTCTTAAATGAGCTCAAAATGTATTTGCGCTCGCTGAGAGTGAAGACGGTTTGGAGAGACCTGTAGGCGACGTTCTACGACTATGACCCAGACCTCCTCTTCAAACAACAAGGCACCCTACTACTCGTACGTGTTCTCGACAACAAGGCACTCTAGTACTCATACGTGTCCTCTCATAGCAAGATATGTGCACTTCTGAATGGAAAGAATGATTCTGACAAAGTTCAACTTTCGCATGAAGGTCCCTTTTCAAATCTGTACTGTGCCATTTGACAAATTCCTTACAAATGAACAAACGCTGCGCCAGGACAAGCAAATGGAAGATCTGGCGGCTCTGAAACTGAATATATAGTAGAGGAGTAACGGTTTCTAAAGAAACTGTGGCGCTGCATTAGTAGGAGGTATTACAAGATTTGATTTTGTCAGCTGAGCTGATTATGTGAATTAGTCATTGTTTTCAAAGCTTACATTTCGAGCGTAAGTCAATAAAAATGAATTTAAAGAATTAATATGTAGACTTAAAGCCGTAAGGGCAGGACTTCGGTTAATTATCTAAACTTCTATCTTAGAAGAATTATTAGACATAATTCTAATACAAATATGATTTCTTGGTGATGTTTAGCAACCGAACGTCCAGTGCGCGGTTTGAGTTAAACCTGACGAAAGATAAAGAGCCCAAGAAACATTTAACAAAACTGATGATAAGAGCCGCAAAGGCTTGCTTACTCAGATGTCACACTTGCCGGGAAAAAATATCTCAGGAATTCGAGTGGCATACGTAACGGCACTTGCAGTGTAGATTAGACACATCAGAGCGACCCAGGCGCCCGCAGCTTGCCGGTACGCCAAAGTTACTCCATACAAACATATGAGAAGTATTACAGGAATAAATCCACAGTAGCCAAATCAAAGCATTATACCTGAAACGAAAATTTCATGCGAAATCAAATTATGTTTCCATTGTACATACCTAGTGCGCATGACTAGCGCGCACCCAGCTTAACAAATTGGCGGAATATTCTTTCGGAGATGAGCTCTCCAGTGATGCAAATTGTCATTTTATTGTAAAGAGATATGGCTACTGAATAAGAATCGGGAATAAAATCTTCGAAAACAGTAACTGAGTACTTGCTGGTACATACAAAATTATGGTTTTATTTGAAACTGAAGTGAGAATGAGTATGAAATAATAATATAAAAGAGCCAAAGGACACTTTTTCTTGGTAGTTCAAGTTTCCATAACATTGTATATCAAAGATTTTCAATGCAGGTTTCATTTTCAGAGAAAGATCAAGTCCTACATAGAAGAGGCTCTATTCGCTGTTGTACATACCTAGTGCGCATGACTAAGGCTCTATTCGCTGTTTTTCAGGCACTGTATCTGTGCTCAATCGCATGCACATGCGCCTCCAGAAATATTTTATGAATGTATCATCACTTTTGTTATATAATACCGTCGCTGTGACACTCTCTTTTCAAATAAATACAATAAGGTTTGCCAATTAAAAGTGATTTTCGAAAGAATTTCATTAGTTTATATGTTTTGCAAAAAAAAAAAAAAAAGAAATAGCTTGCCGCAATGTGAAACATTAGGTACCAGTCGCATAGCCAACCAGTCTATATTGATAAGACCTGAGAGCTTTATTCAATCTTCATTCAATCAGATGGAAAACTAAAACAAACGCGGCGTTTTCCCGCGCTTTAAGCAGTTTGCGGGTATTTACTTTGAACTCTTATTGGCCACCGATAATGTAAACCTTTGTTTTGATTGGTCGCTGTGATTATTATTATTTATCCTTTTGTTTTTGGACACTCAATTGAAAACTGCTATATTAATTGAGTTTTGAACGACAAATTTACCTGCTCTAAATATTCGGTAATGGAGCGCGCTGAATTTGTCCCATACGGAAACAATGATGCAGATCACACCAAGAGAACAGATCATTGACGTGTATACACTCTTCAAAACTCTTGAATGGTAGAAACCACATTATAACGGAGGTAGAAATGATCCCATGATGAATATTGCTCTCCCTGCGTAATGGAGCCTTTAAAATCAAATGGAACAAAGCACATCAACATTTGATCAAACGAATTTATATAAAAAAGTTGAAATGGTAAATTGGCCACTGTAATGATTACAAAAGCTGACGTTTCGAGCGTTAGCCCTTCGTCGTTTGCCCTTCGCTCCGACGAAGGGCTAACGCACGAAACGTCAGCTTTTGTAATCATTACGGTGGCCAATTTACCATTTCAACTTTGTTGATATATCCAAATTATAACTTTATTGCACGCTGGCTTTTTTTTTTCGCTCATTTCCTTTAACATTCTTTTTATTTAAGAAGCGCGGATATAATCGAGACTCCATTAAGACAAAATTTACGAATGAACCCAGTTCAAGCCTCCGAGTGACTGCGCCATTCCTCAGCGTGGAAAAATATGACATGTTAAGCTACAGAAATACAGGGAACCTTACCTTCGAAAAATGATCTTGGGGACCGTCTTTGCCGGAATGGCAGTAAACAGTGTGAAAAATCCAGGAGACTCCCAAACACAAGATTGCGCCGACAAAGAAGCAGCTAAAGACAAGTATCTCGTGCTAGTCTCCAGGGATTGGATTAGCGACAGTGACGGATCGCACAAGCATGTACGATGTATTACACACAAACACGATAAAACCAATCAAATGAGTCCAAATATTACCCGTTTCACTGTGAAGTTTATAGATACTCTTAAAGCATGCAGTAAAACATGGCACAGGTGGTCTGTGGAAACTGGATGAAAATTAATTTCCGCAAGGCGAGTCTGGTAGTTCAGAATGGGACAGAAGGTGTTTTTCATTATGAGATACCAACTCTGACTCATGGCGAAATGATTTCTTCCTCTGCAACACCATTCCTAGTCTCTTGCCAATTTTCTTTTGCAGCGTTTTGGTTTCTTTCATATCTCTGAGGACCAGTCACGTCTTTTCAACAATATAAGCCTCCTTTGAGCTCGTAAATGAGTACGATCCAACAGAGAAAACTTAATTCTGCCCAGTAGGCAAACATCGAATGAATACCTACAACGCCGGTTTAAGAAATCTAAACAGTACTGACTATAGGTCATCGTATTCGCCAGCTTCTCACATGCGTTTATGAAAAATACGATTCTATGTGCTATTCTTTTACCCAGTAATTGAAACCTGTCCTTAGTTTTAAAACAATGATTTCTTGAATTAGGTTATCAAACGGAAACGCACAGTTGAAATCACGTTATCTCAACAATGCTAATGATTGACTCCATAGAAAATATTGTCTCTAATGACGCTATGAAATTAAATTCAGCTTAAGGATGTAAACTTTTCTCTCTTAATTTAATGTATCAGCGTTTGGCATAAAATTAAAGTCTCAAGAGAAAGTGTAAAGTTCAGTTATTGGAACGACACCGAGTTGTGTTACAAAACAATTCGATTTATAATACCATTCAGTGTTGTGATGAAGATTATCCTCGAGCTGTCACTTAATTGACCAAACCATCAACCCGGATATAAAAAATCTCCCTATTATCTTTCCGTGTGTAGTTGAATAACCTTTAGTTAGCTAGCAGTTTGTCGCCTCAGTTCACTGATGCTTGTCTGTACTGCGGTTCAAATTTATAAGAATTATATTGCTCCTTACGCTTTCATTTGAGCATTGAAGGATAAAGATATTTTCCGAGCATTTAAGACCTTAAGTTTATGTTGATTTCCTTTCTTGGTTTCATCGCTTCTGACTGTTAATCGACAACAGAAAGATTGCCCGGTCTTACCGGAGTCTTAATCTTTTCAGAACCATAGACAATGTTCAATAAGTCATTCAAACGCATTACTAAGCGGTATGAATATTTTCCTTCTTATGGTTTTCAAGGCTTTGAAAACAAAACTTACGCTTCAAATCCGGACAAATCTTTCACGAACTCTGACAACTTCAGAAAGGTAATATCTTTGAACATATCCTTAGTTTTTATTAGATATCCTTACTTATCGCTTGGCTGTAATAAGAGATTATTAAATTTAAGCTTCCCTTTTGGGTTATTGAGGGAAAAATACACAAACAGTGTGGCGATAAAGTTTGGTGTAACTGAACCTGCGTTTCATTACCACAGACTAACCATCCGATTAAAATCCTCCTTATTTTGTGCCTATTTTTTTCCCAACCCGGCAATAAAAGTTTTGCGAAAAAGAGAAGAGAAAGCAGGCTACCACTTTCTCGTATTTTGATATTTCCAAAATATTTGTCTTTCAATTTCCTCCAAAAGAAAAGAAAAACATTAATATTCAATTCAGTACCACCTTACGAAACATTAACAGTTCCCTTTGTGGTTTCACAGGAGCTGGTCCCCAAAGCAACATGAAGAACCACCGTAATTACATCAACAGTCTTTCGCAGAAAAATTTGAATAGTCCATGTCAAACACTAAAGGCCCACTTTTTCTAGTCAGTTCATTGTATTTCTCCACCATTCAATCGGCGTTCCAGAGATTTCAGTTTGCTTCTTGGTGAAGTGAGATGACGGGTATAATGTTCCAATCGATTCAGCAGCGAAGTCGAGAATCCAGTTAAGACCAAATAGCCTTATTGGCCTAGCAAACCGAGTGCAGGTTTAGTGAGTCCCTTCAGGTCGGGACAGCATCAAATAACACCCATGTACGTATTGCCGGCGCACAGTAAGCTCGCTCCGCGAGTTGCTGTTGCAGTCAGCTGCATTATAATCAGACTCTTTCCGAGTTCTCAAACTTCACACTTTCTAATTTTGGGATTTATCTGCATGAGAATTGAAAGTCATTTATATCTCAAAGGCTTCACAATTGTAATCAATTTACAACAGAAGCCTGGTCTCAAGGTATCCCGGCCCGAAAACGACTAAACTTCTTCTCCTGGTTGGACATTAGTAAAATATATTGGAAAGAAAATTTAATTAATCCAAATATCGCCCGGATTATTTCATTTTGACGAGAATATTGTCTTCAAATGCACGAATTTATATGTTCAGCCTGACTTAAGTGTCAACTAATTTCGTTGTGTTAATATTTCTTGCTTTCATATCCAGCTTTGAACTTGACCCTCCCCAGCGTGTATTGACCTCATGCAGGAGCAGTCATCACCCGAGTTTTGTTTTCGAAAACATTACTTTGACTCCAGGGTTATCTTTCTCTAAATCACGAGCCAATAATTGGAACAGAGAGCGAATCTGAGGGCGTGGCCTGGATATGTGAATTTCACTTAGGTTATTTTTAGAGTTACAATGAAACGGAAGTCTAATTCCTGGGACGTCCGCACATCTTAATTGAAGCGCGTCAGCCCTTGCATTTACAATATGCATTGTAATGGCGACTGTTGAATATTCAACATGACCTTGTATTCGACCGCGATTTACAGGCGTCTGGATCTCGGCAGAAATATACCGGATGAGTCTATTGAAGGGCCTGGTGAGTGCGTTCCACAAAAAGAAGTTGCAGAAAGCGGTCCTACTCGTAGGCGCAAGATAAGCGAGGTCTTGTCTTCCGAAGAAGACGCCAATTCTGTTTCCTTCGGCGGGAAAGCTGTGAGAAGAAATCCGCATCTCGCGGTTAAGGCTTTGAAAGGTCTTCTTGAAAAGAAACAGAAGAAAGCCAAGGAACTATCCCAAGAGCAGTATCTTCGGGAACTCAGGACCTCCAAAGAAGTGCAGATATTAAAAAAGCTGGAGGAAGAAGTCTATCAATTTGACGCTTCGCTGCACTGTGAAATGGAAGCGATATCCGGCCATCACCAAAGTGCAGCTCTCAGCGTCTATCCTCGCAAGGAGAGGACCTTTAGTGAAAAACTTGGCACGTACCATCCAGTAAGATTACTTTTCTGTCCACCAGGGCATTATAAATTACAGGTATTCATCCATAAAACTGTCGACGAGGGTCAAGTTGACTTGAACGATGGATTGTCTGTGGAACGAGTGATTGAGGTTCTTCGACCACATTCTGGTTTTGTTATGTGCCCTGGAATTTCAGACTACGATGCTATCTTCGCGGATATTCGCATTCAACCATCAAACGTGAAAGAAGAGCTTTGGCCTTGGAGACACATAATTGCTAGAAAGTGCAAGTTGCTGCACAAACCGAGGAAGCTGGATTTGGCCGACGAAATGTGTGTCATATGCAGCGAGTGTAGACTTGCGAGGAGACAAATGCTTGTTGTTTGTGACAGAAGAACGAGCTTGCTAAGAGCGCATTGAAAGACAGCAGGCGTCGTCCAAAGTTAGATTGTCCTGCTTGAGCCCGGAAGCCAAAAATTGAGGCATGAGAACGTTCGAAAAGAGCGAAAGAATTTGATAAGAATTGCGGAGCGAATGATCAGTAGAACATCTGTGACAGTCAACCAACAACTGAATTTATAACATAACCAAAGTAAAGCGCGCGCTCTGATTGGTCAGTTTAGCGTCCTCCATTTGCCCATGGGTGTACGCTGCTGACGCGAGCAAATGCAAAGATTATTTTTCCACGCGCGCTTGTTTTTTTCTGGTCACGTAAGATTTGTTACATAAAAGGGAACTCTTTAGCTACAATGTGTTAATGTTATGTTATAAAACAAATGGTAAACACCACAGCGTACACTATTGAGTTATGGATGCACTTGGGAGGTTTGCTAAGCACTCAAGAAGCTAGAGTCGCTCTCGGCTATCGCCTCGAGCGACTCTTACGCTTCTTTCGTGCTTAGCAACCTCCCGCGTGCATCCATAACTCAATAGTGTACGCTGTGGTGTTTACCATTTGTTGAAGCGAGCTGGTGAAACTAGTTCAGTCTATTGAATAGTGCAATGAAGGACAAGAAGGTTTAGCAAAAGTAATGGAAGAGGCTGACAATCACCAGCCCGGTACTGGAGCAGTTATCCGTGAAATGTGGCAGATGGAGAAGGAATCATTTTTCAAGGACCAGGCCAAGAATGGTAAGTCAAGAAGTTTAAGTTTCCTTTTTTCAAAAACACAAAGTAAACATCATTCATTACCATATTTCACCAGAGTTACGGTATGATACTCAAAGAGTCGTATTTCTTTCATACTATTTTAAAAACAAAGTGTGGTAGTAAAGCAGGTAGTTTGTAAGACAAATTAACGCACATGTACAAATGTACAATCAGTGAAAAATACTCTTTGATACCAGTTGATTAACAAGTAAAGTGATACTCATTATGCCACCCTTTTAAATTGAAATCATTGGTCAGAACCTTAAAAAACGCTCATCAGAGCTCGCTGCGTTACCTTTTGCCTTAACTATTTAACAAATGGTAAACACCACAGCGTACACTATTGAGTTATGGATGCACGCGGGAGGTTGCTAAGCACGAAAGAAGCGTAAGAGTCGCTCGAGGCGATAGCCGAGAGCGACTCTAGCTTCTTGAGTGCTTAGCAAACCTCCCAAGTGCATCCATAACTCAATAGTGTACGCTGTGGTGTTTACCATTTGTTTTATAACATAACATTGATACATTGTAGCTAAAGAGTTCCCTTTTATTTAACAAATCTTACGCGACCAGAAAAAACAAGCGCGCGCGGAAAAATAGCCTTTGCATTTGCTCACGTCAGCAGCGTACACCCATGGGCAAATGGGGAACGCTAAATTGACCCATCAGAGCGCGCGCTTTACTTTGGTTATGTTATAAATCTATATAGACTATGTACGATGAATGAAGATTAGCAATAAATAAATGTATGTCTAAAGCAGAGTGTTCTTTTTCGATTTTAAGAAAATAATATTCGTTCGCTATCCCGTTATTTACATGTCGGCCATGTGCATAAATAATTTTTTTTCTGTTTATGTCAGTCCCCATCGAGTCATTTCTTTCTCTTTCTTCTAGAAACTGGAAGACAAAGTAATAACTGGTCGTCTGCAACGATAAGAGTTGATAAGTTTATTATTTAATTAATTTTCATATGCTTTTCCAGAGAAATTTTTGCCAGAAACATGCATCAAAGGCATGAATTTACTAATATAGGGTTGCCCTGTATACAATAGTCCAAATATCAGAACAAAAACAACCAAAAAAAATTGCTTAACAATGTGTCATAAACACAGAAAAAAACTCTTGGTCTATTTCTTGATTTACATGTAAAAGGGAAAAGGAGACTATATAATTTGTGTTTTATACAATTTAATGTACTGTACATAAATGATTTTGTGTAATTTCACTTCTTTTATTTAATAGCTCTTGCTATCTATGTCAGAAGTCCAGCAGCATTTCGTGCTGTGTGAGACCTAGGCATCCTGCAAGTACTGTGCACCAAATATCTTCAACGTATCATTAGCAAAAATGCTGATGGGCCTTGGATCCATGAAGACTACATTGCTCATCAAAGGCAAGAATATGAAAACTTCACCAAAATACAGGTTGATACAGGAAAGAAAAGACCATTGGGCATTGGTGTCCTGGTTTTTGATGAGAGAAAGGCTAGTAAAAGCAACCATAATAAAGTCTTAATATAAAAATAAATATATTAACAAATATAGCTGCTGGTTCATGTATTTCTGGGTCTTTTTCTTTTGTTCTTTCTTATTATTATATCAGGCTTTATTTAAAGAAAAATTTTATACAGTAGAAAATCTTTACACTTGTAAAGGTCAGCTAAGTAAGTGTGAAAAATTAAAACTATGAATTTCTGGATGTCCAAATTGGCAAAAGTTAAACACAGGAAAGAACTAAAAATTAAGTCATTGCTTTAGTGCAATCATCTTTAGTGCAAGCAATTTAACAGTTACTTCAACAATTTTGCAATAATTAATTTAGTTGATTTTACCTGGAAGCATTTACTTTACTTGAAACACAGGTGCAGTCAAAGATTGTTTGGAATTCAATGAATGGGACCATTAGGGGCTATGCTATGAGTCCAGAGGAATTGCCTTGGCTACATGATGTGTATATGAGTGTTGGAGGGGATTATGATCTACAGAAAATCTTATATATCCTTCAATTTTTGTGGAGAGATTAAACGTCAAAGTTTCATGTTATTGGTCCTTATTTCAGCTTATTTCATCTTACTCAGTTCGTCTGGTGTACGATCCTTTTGGCATCACTGGTTTAAAAGCAGTTTTCCCTTTCTGGTAACCTTAGCCAGTCAACTGTTGGTGGCCGTCAAGGAAGTAATGCATGTACCCTTATTGCCTTGCTGTTTGGCTTTCAGTTTGGCAAACATGGTCTGCCAGAGTTAACTGCAAGCACCCTACCAAGTCAGTGGTTTGAAGTACTGCCTCAGGCAATGTTTGAAGGAAATGCTCTGCATGATCTGCTGTTTGATGGAGAGGCTAGAAATCTTGACATAGAGGATGCTGTGGAGAGCTGTGGAGATGATTTTCATATTTCAAGTTAGGATCAAGCCATTAGGTTTGATTTGCAATCAGGAGATTTTTCACCTCTGATAACCACTTTGCAAGGAAGGGCATGCCGGCAACAGAAGCAAGTGGCTGTTATGATCTCTAGCCTCCGCACTGTGGCAGTTCTAATTTGGGAGTCAGAAGCCATTGCAATTGTAGATTCCCATTCCCAAGGCCAGCATGGAGCCATGGTAGGCTATGTACCCCATGGACAGGGTAGCTGTCATGAAATTGTAAATTGGTACTCAGGGGTTATGCAAAAATTCTTCAATGAAAATCTAGGCTTGTGCACTCTTACATTTGTTTCTTATGATTGCATGTAGGCCTTTTGCCATAAAAGTTAATCCAAGTTCTTTGAATTTAGTGAATGGGGATAACAGTACATTAAACTTAACATATAAGAGTTTTTAAGGGTCACATATTGCTTGCCCTGCAAGCAATTACATTTTTGCTGTATGACTTGGCTTGCAAAAAGAGAATTTTTTCACAGGTATGCTACAGCTCATACAGGCAAATTGTAGCCCCTGGTGGCTGGCTAGAATGTGACAGGTGTTAAAGAAGGGAATTTTTCAATTTAGATCACACATGCAGATCAGGAGCATCACATAACTGAACTGACTGAAAGAAAATTAAGTTTTACTAGAGATACTTACCTTAAAAACTGAAGTAAAGAGCGTAAATGTTTTTGGGGTTAGAAATTAGGGCCAGGCTTCCATTATAAGTTTGTTTTCGTTAGCCCTCAAAATTTCTCTAACCTTAAAGTATGTTTTGTCCTGACCTGTGTGATCACATAATGTCTCCGAGTTCCATACTTCTTACATGAAAATTAATAGAGTCTACCTTTTTTTAGTAATACTAAATGTCTTTAGGTTGTCTCTCAGTGACTGACCAGCTCCCACAACTTTACCAGATTTGGCCAACTCCTTCTCAAATTTTCCTCTGAAGAACTCTTTTGTTCTTGTGTTACATAGTTTGTGAAGTATATCACGATATATCTTATTAATTACAGAAAAAGGATAAGTTGTAGTTAATGCTCCGCATTTTCCTATTGACCATTTGAAAGATTTTAACAATTGTTCATCATTATACGCATCAAAGTGAACTACTTCCAAAAAATTGTTTTGTGCTTGTTTAGTTTCCTCTCATTCACGTATTCTGTGATTGTCAAATCAGCATCCCTAACAAAGTTAAGAAAATCCTTCTTCACAAAAGTCAAATTACCCTCATCAAGCAGTTTTAGAGCCTGAGAAAGACTGTTTTTGTCAGATTCTCTAAGTTTCTCCAAAATATCCAGTTCAAGCTTCTTGTTAATCCTGCTTTGCGAAGTGACCTTTCTCTTGCCTTTCTTTTCTGACAGGGTATCTTTTCTTAGTTTAATCATTTGACAGAGAGCTGCCCCTGACATTCTGTACAAAGTAACATCATCCTCAGGTAAAATGCTCTACTGAACCTGATCTACAGGCTTAGCAAGATTGTACGATTCGGACTGGGCGAAGTCGTAAACAAGAGAGTGCACAATTCCTATCACGGCCCGAATTGTAGCGGATGAATGGTTAATGGACAAGTCAGTAAACACTGGAGCACATACCTCTGAATTTTTTGATGAACCTTCCAAATAGCTTGTTAGAGTGTTCATCCAGCGCAATGTCAAATGAAGTTTGCGGTCTTTCTTTTCTTCCTCTGCAACTGCAGATACATGTTCCATGTAAACCGAAAACATGTGATTCACCAGATTTCGCAGCTCGTTGTAGCGAGCCTCGAGTATTTCCTCGATAAGCTTTCGATGGGTTTCCAAATGTTTCATGACTGGTTGTTTACAAAGCTGTTCCAATAAGAAATTCCAGCACATGGGACGTTTACCCTCTAGTTTCATTATAACTTCGTCTAGTTCCTTTTTTGTCAGCATCTTTGTTGCTTTCTTTTTTTTAATTCCCGCCGCGATTTGCTTGATACTTTTTAGTGTTTTTGTTTTTGTTGGAATTACTGGTCTTGCTTCAGTAGTACCGGGAACGACTTTCGGCTCCCTCGACTTTTTTGCGCGACGATTAATATTCCCCGCTCTCTGTTGGCTTTTCGCTTTAGGTTTCTTTCTTCCACCTTTATTTGGTGCCAAAGGTCCTGCACCGATATCACTGTCGTCGCTGTTATCGTGCGTGGCGCTTGTTGAAGTTGAAAGTTCGCTAGCAGCATCGCTCTCCGCGCCAGACCTCAGTTCCTCCTCAAAGTCTGCTATTTCATCGAGCGAATCATTCTACTCCAAGGAAATCGTGAAATCAACCTCTCAATATAGATTATCGGCATCGTCTTTTAAGATAAAACCTTTCCCGTGGATAAGAAAATCGCTCTCATCGATAAATCTCACCTCCACGCGCGACGCCATTTTTTTCTCACATCTTTTCTTGGATGACTCTTGACATCACCGATTAAAGTTTGCGGACTGCTCGGAAAACCAACTTCCGATAAATGCAAGGGTCTAAATAACTTTCGTGAAATTCACATATCCCAAGGGCCTGACTGAGCGTTTCCGTCTCTGTACCAATTATGGCTGTTATCTAAATTTACTTTGTTAAGCTGAGTATAGATACCAAGAAGGCAAGAAGTGGCCTTATGTCTTCAATCGGTGAGGGTGAACTTTCTATAGGAAGAAACGTTTTGGGACATTTTGTATGCACTGCCAACGTAAATCGATTTTTCTTTGATCAGTGCTTCACTAAGTGAATCATTCAGGTGAATATTAGTAACGGCTGGAAACGTTTTTCTCTGTGTAGAATACTTGTAGGCTCCTCGATTTTTTCCTTACTCTGATTATGAATAGCTTCCTGGAAATTAACTGATTAAGTTAAATCAGTTACAATGAAATATTTGAAGTTCATGTATTTTGAAATGCGGTATTAGATACATATGATGCACGATCCTCGCAGTAGATAGCGCTATTTAAGCAATAGCGAAAATCAGACCTGAAAAAGATCAGGCCTGTACGGGATTCGAACCACTGACCTTTGCGATACTAGTGCAGCGCTCTACCAATTGAGCTAACAAGCCAACTGGGAGCAGGCCATTAAGTTGATTCGTAATAAACCCGTGAAAGTGATAAATCAGATACAATGAAATATATGAAGCTCATATATTTTGAACTGCGGTAATAGATACATACGATGCACGATCCTCGCAGTAGATAGCGCTATTTAGCAATAGCGAAAAGCAGACCTTTCACTTTCACGGGTTTATTACGAATCAACTTAACGGCCTGCTCCTAGTTGGCTTGTTAGCTCAATTGGTAGAGCGCTGCACTAGTATCGCAGAGGTCAGTGGTTCGAGTCCCGTACAGGCCTGACCTTTTTCAGGTCTTATTTTCGCTATTGCTTAAATAGCGCTATCTACTGCGAGGATCGTGCATCATATGTATCCAATACCGCATTTCAAAATATATGAACTTCATATATTTCATTGTATCTCATTTATCACTTTCACGGGTTTATTACGAATCAACTTAACGGCCTGCTCCCAGTTGGCTTGTTAGCTCAATTGGTATAGCGCTGCACTAGTATCGCAGAGGTCAGTGGTTCGAATCCCGTACAGGCCTGATCTTTTTCAGGTCTGATTTTCGCTATTGCTTAAATAGCGCTATCTACTGCGAGGATCGTGCATCATATGATTAAGTTAAGTTAGGCTCTGTCTTCACTCGCATTTTGAGATTTTTGCCACCACGGTGTCAGCCTTTAATCATTAGGAAGCTTTAGCAACGACGACGGCAACGGCAACGAGAACGGCAGAAAACAATAGGCTTAATGAGCAAAAACAATCGCCCTGCATGTCCGTTTAACATTTTGGTACATTTCATTGCCGTTCTCGGCAAAACAACAACCTGAAATAACCAAACTTTAGGTTTTCTCGAGAACGTGAGCGCGTGACGGTTACTTTTTCTTTCTTTCTCCTTACTTTAACGCGCCGTTCGTAGTGATATAGTCCCTGAATAGTTCGCCAGCATTTTCCAAGTGAAACACATCGGAATAACCTCGAAAGAGTTACAGCTGTTTGTATCCATTATTGTCGCGAAATATATTATTTTTCCCCGCGCTAACAATGACCGCTCGCGCGGAAAAAAAAATTATTGCGAAGCGATTTGTTGACGGTATCAGCGTGCACACTCGGGATTTTGAGCACGCTTACGTATATTGAATTTGATTGCGCGGCTCTGCTAGCTTTGTTCTAAATTTAACTAGGCACAGCTAGTTTACATCGGCGTTAGTGTGTCATCTCTTGCTCATCGATTTTATTATTTTCTGTTGATGTCATATTTTAAATATTTCATAATTTCCACTGTGAGCTTTTACTTATCAATTATGTGATTTACTTATCTCATACATTGCTAATTTTGAGGGCCTCACTGAAATCCACTATGGCGAACTGGGCTCCCTCTTAAAATATTTTTTAATAATAATTATAATGATGTACACCGTGAGTATATACCGTCGTTAAGCCATTGTAACCGGCGGTCAGAACAATCAGTGCAAGTGTGGTGTGATCAAAATGTTCTCGTCCCGGCGAAAGCAGACTAGGGATGCTTTTAACGAAGTTTTGGACAGCTTTGATGAGCAGCGAAACAGTTTGCTGAAGAACAGGGCACGAATAATTTCAAGAAGAACGTTGATATGAGGGGAATAAATTGATATGAATGATCTTAGCCAGACCCGACAATGAACGTTTCTAAGCTCAAGGAATTATTTAAAATTATCTTTACTGTTAAATAGTGATACAGTGCGTCTCGTGCATTTCATTTATGGCGCAGATACAAGGAGAAAAACAGCCTCGTAACCCTGCCACCGGATCAGTTCCAAGGCTTGTCCAAATATGAACGAGATGGCGGAAGGAAATTATACCTAACTGCACTAGTAAAAATTCTTGACCTTACGCGAGATATCTGATCATCTGTAATCAATGTTCCTTAGCGGCTGTCGTATTATTTGGTTAATTTAAATTTTCTGTTAGGGGATGTGGGATTGCGAAAAAAAAAAGAACACATACTTGAGGAATAAGTAATTCTAAATTATAAGTTAAATTGAATCACATGTGTGGCGTGACACAAAAAGTGACTTATTCCTTCACCTTTGTTCTGCTTAAGGTTTCGTTGAACTACTCAAACTAGTGTGCCTTGGCTGGCTTAGATTCAGACACCTTAAGCTTGGAGGTTACCAGAGTCACGTATGACGTTGCTCGAGTTTGAAGTTGCTATTACATCCAAGATAGCAATTGCTAACTCTGATCTCATTGGCATGATGTCACATGACAGAAAAAAAAAAGACAATTATTAAAAGGATGTAGCAATTCTTTCCCATATATGAATCAGCGCGTACTCATACTCGGATACAGCGAGGCAACCGCTAACTGCCATTACCTAATTTTTTTAAGTAGTCCCAAGCAGCGAGGTATTTTCAATATCCTTTTTGGTGTCACATAATTTATAAAGATATTTTTTTTACAATAAGACGCGGAAGAGTTGATAAAGCTATTAGAAGTTTTTTTTGCAATGGAAGTTTGCTTCTAAAGTTTTATGTACTTTAAGTAATAATGATCTGTCTTCTTTGTCGTTCAAGGGCTGTTTATGAGAACAATATTCAGTACCTACAGCGTGGACTTTTTAAAGGCTTAACAAACATGCAGCTTATGCAAGTCTCTGTTTCTCATTAGCATTTTTAATCGACGCTAATGAAGCACTGCAAAACTGGGGTCTTGTGAGAGTGCAGTCGTCGGCATGTTCTGCATCTCCGTCATTTGAGTAGGTTGTGTCAAAAGTTACACACGAGTGACCACGATTGACAGCAAATGACCACGAGTGAACACTAACAACCAAGGGTGAGCAAGAAGTTATATATTTGGCTGACATCATAATCTTATTATCATCAGGTGACTTCATCCAAAAACTTGTGATTTCAACGAAGATAAACCATTCATGGAGACTGACATTTGCAAACAATGTATCACTTCCTTCATTGAAAGCGTAGTTCCCAAAGCTACTTCGCTGTCATAAATTGTTACCCAATTAGTCCGTTTCCGTCCAGAATCCCGGCAGACAGAAGAAATTAAGTTAGGGAAATGAATGGGAAGAAAACGAGCGATAAATACCAAAAAATACGTTAAAATATAAAATAAAAGATAAAAACAAAACAAACGAAAAAAAAAAGCAAAGATGCAAAGTTGACAGAGAAGACTCTTCTCTTCGTCACGGTGACGAGTGATTGAAACCGGATAAAAGGTTCGTGTGGTGGGAAGCAGGAAGATGACACCACTCCTTCCTTCCTCTAGTTACTGCTTACTAGTTACTCTTGATCACACGAGTCACTAATAGAAAGTAGTGGTCATTCGTGGTCGCTCATAGTAACTCGGAGTTACTCGTGGTTACTCGTGGTCACTCGTGGTCACTCGTGGTCACTCGTGGTCACCACGGTCACTTGTGGTTACTCATAGTAACTACTGGTCAATCATGATCATTCGGGGTTCACTCGTGGTCATTAGTGGTCACTCGTGCTCATTCGGTGTTACTCGTGCTCTTTCAAAATCACTTATATTGTTTCTTTTTTTCAATATAACTTTATGTTCTAATGTTTGTCATTAACGAGTTACCCTTTCATTCTATCGTCGTTTACAGGAGCTTTTATTTCAAAAAAATCCGCACAGTGAGCAACGAGCAATTTAAAGAAATTGCGCTAATTATTCGATTCCTGTGAGTATGAACAAACTACTATTATTCAAGGCTTACGTGTGATTAAGCTTCACCGTGAGTGAATTCCAAATTCAAAGGAGACAATGCCCATAACTCTCAGATTAGCGTCCCTTCCCCCATCTTTACAGACAAATAATTCAGTCAGCCTAATCATGCAAGTTGAGAATTGCATTATTCGCGTTGCCCATAGATACCTTTACGAGTGTAAAACCATAGTGGTAAAACTAAGGGTGGGCTTTGTATGCATCGTTTATACCGTTATCACGCACAAGTTTTCAGTATAATCCTAAAACCAATTAGATCTGGCCACCGAGAACTTTTAGGAAAACTAAATTAGGGCTTCCTTTCGATGAAACGTTCCCTCCCAAGTAGATTACAGTTGTAACATTGCATGTATACACATTTCGAGATATTAGGCATGTTTTACGTACTCAGTAACGAATTATTCTCATTCAGATAAGTGTGACTATGTTGGGAAGGGGGTCTTGGTTACTTGCTCTCTCTCGTCTTCTAAAATGCCCATTTTACCCATTACCTAGGGTCCTAACTAAATGGTTAACAACGAAATTGAGGCAACTTTGTTCATGGACAATGGTATACCATTCCGTTCCTTCCTGCCCTCTAAATCCACCTTTTAAGAGCTACAAGTCAAAGGGAATTTGTTCGATTGCTCTCAAACTTGGACAGTAGCTAGTTTTACATATAAGCAATAAAAAGAGTCTCCGAATTTTTTCAATTCTAGATACTTTTTTTTCAAGAGCGATTTTTGTACGATCACTCCACACTTTTTTTAATCCTATTTCAAAAATGTTCTGTAACTTGTCACTGAAATTGAATATGGCAAATCGCAGACACGCTTTTTAGCGCTTTGGCTCCGGTAACAGAGGAACACATTAAATAAGCGAAAAACAAAATTCGCTTTTTTTTAACGTTCAAAAGGTGATTCGGACGCTCGTATTTAGAAGTCGTGAAAAACTCGATAATTAATTTTTTTTCAAATTTTGTGGTATAGTCTGATAGCCAGTCCTATAAGCTTTAATTTGATATAGGGGTTTAGATATCTACAGTTTGAACCGGACGCGCTACTTCGCTGGCACGCGAGACACCCCTGAAGGTGCACGTTAACCTTAAGCCGAAACGGAGCTGCTAAATTTGCGAAGCGAGTAAGCTGCGAAATA
The DNA here is from genome assembly GCF_964205215.1 of Stylophora pistillata. Lineage (NCBI taxonomy): Eukaryota > Metazoa > Cnidaria > Anthozoa > Scleractinia > Pocilloporidae > Stylophora > Stylophora pistillata. The sequence continues at coordinate 53,660,877 of NC_142519.1, forward strand.
CGATACGCTAAGTTCTTCAAAAGAACGATGAAAGGGAGGAACTGAGAAAGGAGGGAACGGTGGATCAGCGGAGTTGCGGAATATGTTGGGACGCGGAACGACCGAATACATTTTACAAATACAGCTTTTTTGAAAGACATGTTTCGGCATGCTTATGCCATCTTCAATCAATGAGTAACAGAACGCGAGTAATTATATAACAGACAAGTAGATGAATAAAATATTTACATTATGATGTAATACAAAAGCGGGTACTAATTACAACGTGACACCAAACATCAAAGGTGTGAACTAAAACGCTAGGAAAGTCTTATAATGCTGTAATTGTTTGTTAAGTTCAGGTTCGATCTTATTTATATAAAAAGCTTCTTTGAGTTTTAAATCAATTGAGCTGTTAGCAGAATCCACAATACTAAAGTTAATCTTTTTCTTGGTTTCCACGAGGAAACATGGCTTAATAATTTTAACCATTCGACTCGCATTCTACTTTATAGGCGTTATGTTTACGACACCTTCTGTGTCTTCCACAATGATCATTTCCTTAGTTAATTTCTTTTCAAAACTGTAGAAATCCTTAACATAGTCATGAGCATCAAGCCTCGAAAAACTCTTTCTAAAATGGTGATGACGTATACATGTAAAGTCAGCTGAAAGAAATGATTTTCAAATGTAGCAGTGGAAAACAATTAAAAAGACCATGACATGTGTTAAACAACTAATCTACTGACTCGCATGTATGTTTCAGCTGCAACAGCTCACTGAATTAATTAAAAAAATTGGTTCCTCTACTAATTTCTTTCCAAGTTTACTAATGACAACATCATCTGTGTTTTTCTCTCACAATATTGTTCTGTTTATTCTTGTCCTTGGTCAACCTGACCAAAAAATGATCATGCTTCCTCTACAATTTTTCATTTGAGCCTAGTTACACCTTAAGTGGAACCTCGATTTAACAAAGTGCCAGGGGACTGGTAGTCTCTCTCGCAGCCCTTTTTAGTCTCGTCACGCAACGCTCCTCCCCACTAAACTCATTCTTTGATCAAGAGAAAAGACTGTAATAGGTAGTGAATTATCGCAAAAGTAGAAGTACTTGAGAGACCTCAGACTACATTTCCCGCGCAATTTGACATCGTTTAAACGTCGTATAATGATCAAGAAATCAAGTGCGGTCACCAAGCTAAAAGACTAAACAATCCGCCATAGTGACAACATTTTAAACAACCTGAAGAAGACTGGTAAAACTGGTCGAAACGTCGGTTTTAAAGATATTTTAACCTCGGAAAATCCCGGAAACGATTAAAAAATATTTTAGTTTTTACAAAGATGAGAGGTGAAAGTTTCAGGAATGCGATAAGTTCATAAAAGGTGTAATTTTGGCTCTTGAAGAATCCATGATCAGTTTAATCAAGTCATCATTTAATTTGTCATCAACCTCAATGTTTGATTTCAGCAGTTCTTCCCTCATTTCTTTAAGCTCATTTTCCATCTGTGCACATTTTAATCTGTGGTTTTGCAATGTCAATTTTACTCTTTCAGGGTCTGTTTTGGATACAGGTGCTTTGACATGCGCAGGTGTCTATTCTGTTTGGCCTTCATGGAATTATTTGCTGAAGTGTGGTATTTAGAGCAAGCAGTACAAACAGAGTCATCTTTGTCACATATTAAAAACGAACATCCATGGGATCTCCAACTTCCCTTGTAATAATAATAATAATAGTAATAATAACGAATATTTATACAGGATAGCCCTTCAGTGCAGAAGCACTGTTATCAATGGGGTCCTGTCTACATAACATAATATAAGGATAAAAATATAAGAATAAGATAAGAATGACTACGCAACTAACTAAATGCCCTAACAAAAAATTGAATTTAAGACTCCCTAAATGGTACCCTACTGCTAATTTGCTTGATTTTTAAAGGTAAAAAATTTAAGCTGAAGCTCCTAAAAAATAAAAACTTTTCCGAGCAAAGTCAAGTCTCACTTTCGGCAGAGCAACGGTGGTCCCTCTGTTCCTCGTATTAAAATCGTGGTTTAACAATTTAAAATATTCTTTGAAAGGACTACAAACATTGCCTTTTAGGCAATCAAAAACAAATAAACAAGCCTTTTTCTTTAAAAAATTTGCAATTGTGGGTAGACGGAGTTCACAGTTAAGACATTTTGAGTTTTGCAGAATAATCCTGTGACTACGTTGCTCCAGGTTTCTTATTTGGCACCTTCGTGTCTCTGACCAACCAAGCGTAATTTGACCGCAATAAGTGAATATGGGCATTATCATTTCTCTGTAGATTCGTTCAGCGCTTAAGGTGTCAGTGTTAGAACGGATTCGTCGTAATAAATTCACTCTTCCTGCAGATTTATTGTATGTTTTGTAAAAGTGCCTGTCAAGATTCAATGTAGGGTCCAGATAGACACCTAGGTACTTTCAATTTGTAGTCGTGTCGATGCGAGATCCATTTACGAAGAGGTTTACTTCTTTGTCATCAAAACCACTTAATCTTTTTGCTGTTCCGAATAGCATTACTTAAGTATTTCCTTTTCTGAGATTTATGATAAGTTCGTTATCTCGAAACCAGGAGGCGAGGCTATTGATGTCTTCGCTGAGGTTGTGTTGAATAATATCCAAGTCTTTCGAGGATGCGAAAATTACTGAGTCATCTGCGCAGGCGATAATCTTACAATAACGGAGCGGCTTGTGGATATGATTAAAATGAACTAAAAACAATAACGGCCCGAGAATACTTCCTTGGGGAACACCTGTGAAAACAGGGTTAGGTTCTGACAATACTACCCTAAATTGAGCGATCTGATTTCGGAGGAATAAATAGTTTGTAAACCAGTTCAGTTCATTATCCTGTATTCCATAGCGAGACACTTTTTCTAACAAAACGGATTGGCTGATGGTGTCAAACGCTTTAGATAAGTAAATGAAGATCGCTCCTGTAGCTTTACCTCCGTCCGCTTCCTTCCGGATGAGGTCTGTAAAGAGAGTTACTGCTAATTCCGCCGAGCGATTGCGGCGAAATCCAAACTGATGTTCAGAGAGAAATTGTGTGCAAACTGCTGTCCTCCCTCGTCTTCCTTGTAGAATCTATAGGAATAACATGGTGGTACAGTTTGATCGTAATTTCAGAAGCATCAACGCCTTTACAGAAAGTGTAGTCGTTTAATTTTTTGACAAGGGCTGACAAAGTTACGTTTCAGATACGGTGCGACAAAATCTGAAGTACAGTGGATGGTCTTCAACCAGGTAACATCCCAACACTTTCACGGTAAAAGCAAGGCTATCGTCCACAATTACTTCGAACTCAGGCAGAAGATAGGGCTCAACTTTCCACTTGAATATCGCTTTATCGGGAAACATCTTAGAGGTCCACTCATTAAAAGATTTCAGACATGTAGCCCGCTTACAAAATTCGGAAAATTTTTCATAGCAATTTGTGTTGATGTGTGCATCAAGGTCTTTCATGATCGTTCTTGCTGGTCGCGGTGTCGGTGTCAACAATTCGTGACTTCTTTGAGGTATATTAAGAACAGGTAATGCACCAAGTCTAGGCTTCTTTCTTGTCACTTTCGCCGATCGAACTGTAAAACAAGCAAAGATTATTATCAAAGACTCGAACATGAATGAATAAGACGCAGGACGCGATCGAGCTGAACTTTTCGATTTTAAACAAACATTACTTCAGCTGTTATTAAGGTAGATAACGCTTATACTTACATATTTGCACATCCTCGGGTTTGAAATGCTTCTCGCATGTATAAACCCTGTCGTACTTTGATTGTGCTCTGAAGCTCTGATCCATTTCTCTCGCTTTGGTTATCTCGTGAGGCCAGGCATCCCGCCATTTTCTGGACTCTTCGTCCTTTGCTGTAGGCAACTTCCATATGCTGATTCCTCTCGATCGTCTGGATAAACCGCATCCAAACACCGCACAGTTATCCCCTGGCATCACATGAAGTAAGCTGTCCTCAAAAATGACTTTTACGCCTTAAAAACTATGGAAACTTGGAAAGTATTCTGCAATGCTTTGAATTTTTCAGTGAACGCTCTGTAGATGTTTCGATTCTATGCACGTTCATCAGAGCGCGTGACTCGAATAAACTCTAACAAAGACATGCCCCTTTGAAGTTCGCTGGGTCTCCTAACCAGTCCCCTCTACTAACTTTGAGCTTCTTGAATAATCACTTCAGATTCTTCCAGAGCCCTGGGGTCACTTGTAAAGTTTATGTTTCTGTAAGTGACAACAGTTTGTTTGGTTTCTTTTAATTTCGCATCGAGGTCATGTGAACTTAATTATTTATCGATTTTTGGGCGATGGTTTGTTTTCATACTGGTAAGGCTATATTATTTATTTAACTTGCCTTTTTGTTTTGTTTTGTTTGTTTTGTTTGTTTGTTTGTTGGTTTTTTTTTGTCAAAAAAAGCGCTTTTTTTATTGCTTTTTGTCCAAAAAAGCGCTCGTGTTCTTTTTTCAAGTTATTGCTCGTGTTCGTTAACAAGAAATTATGGAACATGACTTTAAAGGCGAACCACCACTTTGCAAATCATAGTACACTCGCTACTCGCGAGTGAAAATTATTCGCGGCAAGCTAGTGTAATGCAGTGCTACAATTATTTACGATAACCTGATTACGCAGTTTATTTCATTTGAAACCGAAAACACTGTATCTTACAGTGTATCTTTCTTATCCCCTACATTTGGACTCAATGCTCGTAGAATGGATGCAAGCTGTTGTGGATACCTTAAAAACAGCTGAGACGGCTCGTGTGAGGGTAACATGCCTCTATATGTCCATTGAAGGGAGAATTGTCTGTAAAACTGATTCAAACCAAGTTCCTAAACGTTCCAGATCTTTGCTTCTTGCAGAAGACACAGTTGTTAGTTACTGACGTAAGAGTTTCACTTGCTCATTGATTTATGAAGAATAAATTCCTCTCATATTACAGGTGCACTAGAAAAGTACAGGGAAAATTTCTCTTTTTATGAAGAGTTTACATTATCGTTTACGTACACGATGACAAAGGCTTGAAAACGAGAAAGACAGTTATCAGTTAATTCAATGTACAAAGTGTGATCACTTTTACTCAATGAAACTATGTTCTTTTAAATAGTTGCAATAATCACGGAGGTTTGCACCAGGCAAGATACGATTCGAGACTTTGATAGAACTCAGCTCCTTCAAGGAGAGTACGGACAATATGTGAAAATAGGAATTAGCATCTATAAGTCCTTTTTTTCGCCTGGAGCACCTTGTGCTGATGAGGAGTATCTTGAGATCCGTGATGGTTATAATCAGTCTGCCAATCTACTGGGTGTATTTTGTGGAAGGAACACTCCTTATTTTACTCGGTGATCCAGTGGACATAACATGTGGTTAAGATTTTCACCTCAGTATAGACACTGGTTTAAATGGGACTTAAGATATGAGGGAAAAGTAAGGAATGAAACAGGTAAGAACTTTCAAGTTTAAATTTATTCGTTTTCTTATTTGTATAATTAATTACAGGAAGAGTAGTTTATAATTTGTATATTTGTTGATACATATCCTGTATAAATGTTGTTGTTATTATATATAAATCACTTTTTTCTGTGTTTTAGATTTTCTATGCGGTAATAAATTTCGCGCGATTAAATTCTGCGAGGATTTTTTATGCGCAGGTCTTTAACTCCGCAGATTTGAAAACTTTAATCCAGCTTCTGGATAAAAAATGATGTTTGGGTGCTTATTCTCCTTCGTACAGAATAAGATATGTTATCCTAGTAACTATTTTGCGTAGATGTACTTAACTTTAGACACCGAGTCTTATACTCGATTTTCGGTGTAGGAAGATGAAGATATATAATTTTCGGCGTACAGATTTCGATGTCTCATTAGTTTTGTGTTTGTGCTTAGTTCCTACAAGCCTAAAAGAAGTCGCAAAGACTCAGTTTGTCCTGCTCAACCATTGTTCATCTTTATGTTGGCCAGCGGAAGGTGGACCGGCTCCTCGTATTGTCTGGAGAATGAATGGTACTGTTGTACAAAACAGCACTAGTGTGCGACTCCGAATCAAAGTTACTGAACAAAAAAGAATACAAACTACAGTTGCGAGGTGAACGAACATGGTCAGTTGAAGAGGATTAACATCAGTCATGTTGTCGAGAGTAAGTTTCAAGTTAGATATTTACTTTAAGGGGAGCTCAGCTGTTGTTTATGCGTATGGCAACCTTACGATTTGTCTTGCGACTATTTTGGGTCTAATTTTGTTTTTGAGTGAAATTGTCTATGATTCCATGTAAGGGTAATCTCATAAATGATATTCATGATGAAGTCAATTTTAATTGCAGCAAAGTTTCATATCTCGAAAAAAAGGAGTAACTTGCTACAATATTTTTGATGATTTTGCGTTTAATTACTGCCCAGTTTACAGGTTGCAGGTTGCTCAGAGCGTCGTTTATTCGTATCATTAACGAAAGAGAAGTAAATGTAAAATAAAACCATGTCCATAACAGGCTTAGTGTGAAAAATGTGAAAAATTGTATTCCCTGTCGGGGCCCCAAAAGCGCTACTTTGTACTTCCGGCGGATGTTTTTCGCTTATTTTATGTGTTCTTCCGTTTCCGGGGCCCAAGCGCTAAAAAAACGTGTCTGTAGTTTGCCACATTCAATTTCAGTGAAAAGTTACAGAAAATTTTTGAAATAGGATTTAAAAAATGTGGAGTGATCGTACAAAAATCGCTCTTGAAGAAAAAAGCATTTAGAAATAAAATATTCAGAGACACGTTTTGTTGTTTATATGTAAAACTAGCGACTGTCAAAATTTGAGAGCAATGAAACAAATTCCTTTTGACTTGTAGCTCTTAAAAAGTGATTCGGGCGCTCGCATTTAGAAGTCGTGAAAAATTCGACAATTCATTTTTTTTCAAAATTTTTGGTATAGTCTGATGGCCAGTCCTATAAGCTTTAATTTAATGTAGGGGTTTAGATATCTGCAGTTTAAACCGGACGCGCTACATGCATCGCTTGCACGCGAGACACCCCTGAAGGTGCAGGGTAACCTAAAGTGAAAAAATTGATAGTAGAGGGAGATGGAACATAGACTTTTTCTGTTAGCTTTTCCAGAACATTCTGAAACTTGCAACTATTTCATTTCAGGGTGTTCCATCGTGTGCCGTATTTTTCAGTTCATCAGGAGTAAACTTCACTTAAGATAATCTTTCTGGCATTAAAGGAGGGGATACAGTGAAAGTAAATAATTATTTTTTCATTTATAGCTATTCACATTCTCCCCTGCCCCCCAGTAACCAAATGGTGTCAACAAGGAAGTTTCAACTATTAACCTTGTCATGATTTTATTTTACAGCTCATTGCTATTGATAAAACGACAGCAGATGCAATGAAGAATAAAAGTTGGAAAGTGTACGCAGTTTTTGAAGAACCCAATGTTCAATGTCAGGCAAAATGTGTGGCGCAAAGCATTGATGAAGATCAATAACCGTGAGCTGCTTAAATTACTTCAAGATATCTGCAGTTTTCCCAAAGGTCTTCCTTTTAATAACAACACAATGAAAGTGTGTTCCTTGGATTTTATTAAGCAATTTTTCAATTGTTTCAGCTAACAAGGAGTGAGAAAGGTTCCGTTCAAGATCCCTGACCTGCAAATCAAGCCTGTAGAAGCAAATCAAGTGTGTAGAACTGAGATGCATGCTGATTACTTCACCCATGAATGGCAAGAGGTAATGAACATGCAACTTCTTCTTGCCACATTATCTCCACTACTATCAGAAAACAGGTAAAGGGAATAACTTAACTAATAAGTGAAATCACTTTGCTGATTTACCGGAATATTTAAAGCAGCTGAAGGGGAGAAGTTAAATCAGTCTCTGGAGTTTCAAAGTTAACAGTACAAATACATTGAAAGCGATTGAAAGCTATCTACAGCAACAAGTTACAAATCAGCAACTAAAGGATTTAGGGAGCAGGTTTTATTTGGAGCTGCAAACTGTTTAACATGCTTGGATGGCCTGAGTCTTTGCCTGAATGTTGCTGTTTCTATGTCGTTAGCTGAAAAAACTACTGAGGAAAGATCTCAGGAAGCAAACAGAGGAAAAACAGAAGCATATCTAGTTTTACTTTCAAGTTAGAAAGAACCAAATGCAGATGATGGCATGATTTTCTTAGCATTAAGGCTTTTTACAAGTTCTTTCTTTCACATGTTTTATTATTATTATTTTTTTAATGAGGTTGTCCACAGTTCATTTGAAGTTTTATCTGTTCTTCTGTAACCTCTCTACAATCCTTTCCATGACACGCTTGGCTTCACACACGGTCATAGTACTGGGGTGTAATCTTCACCAACCTATACAAAAATCAAGCAGGAAGCTTTCTTAAAATGTCTTACAATAGTCATTCAAGAGGTTCATAGGTTCTCCTGAGGTTTCCAAAAGGTCTCTTATGCATTCTAGGCTTAATTGATTCTATCCACTGTTCTAATGCACTCCTGTGTCAAGCCTGCTGCAATAATGCTACATCTTGTTGTTCATGTAGTAAGCTGAACTATGATTGGTCTATTGGAGGGCAGACGCATTCACCACAGCATAATTGAAAGTTTTTTACTTCATTATTATACAAAACAGACAGAATTCATGTTGCAGTGTGACTTTTCAATCATAGATCACAGAAGATGTGAAATTGTGGTAAGAACATTCAGTTACACTCAGCAGTGCCAAGTGCTCCTCTCTTTGTTCGTACCACTATGTTGACTTCATCTGTCACCTATAACAGAACAGATGCATGGCGACATGGAATCTTATTGTTAAACAGACTGACACCACAGCAGAAGGTCTTCTTCATGGTGCAATAAGTGAGCCACCATAAAAAAAGCTTGATGCGTGATTAAGAAAGTCATCTTGCTTGATACTGTTGTAACAGGTCTTGTACCTTATACAAAAATGACAACTGACCTAAAAAATGAGCAAAAAAGAAACTAGATCCTCCTAGTAGGTCTTGATGAAAACAAAGATAACAACATCAACTGCCGGAGATCACAGTTGACCAAGATTCAGTTGAATTTGTTTTTGTTGCACTCGTGACAACATTTCACAGATCAGTCACAAAGGGTTATTGTGTGAACACCCCAAATCAATACACTCAAGAAACCCTTGAGTACCACTAACCTTACTGGTCAACCTTTCTGTCTGTACAGGTCCAAATGTAGCTCTTGGTGGTCAAAACAAACTCATTGTACTACACTCATTGTACTACACTACAGCTTGTGATCCAAACAAGTTGATAGATGTAGTTTTACAACCTAATGGTTGATAAAATAATAATTATAGTGAAGTAAATTTCAATTGACCTGCGGATAAAAATCAGGCAAGGCAATAATCCTTGCAGTTGTATTGGAGTTTTAAGAATTGCTGAAAAGAAGCCTGGAAAAACCTCAGACTGATGGGATTTAATCCCATGGCTCCCAGGTACTATTTGGCCCTACTGACAACTGAGCTATAAAGCCACACATTTGGAGGGTTCCTTCCCATGGAGTTATCTGCTCTCAGTATGATGCTTCGGTGATCCTACACAATGACAAGTTCTTTTTTTGCTGTCAGTGATGTCAGTAGTTTAGCTTGTTACCAGTCCTCTAGTTGCTTAGCTTCAGTACCCCATAATCACAAAGAAAAATGGTGTACCCAAGAATCTGGCAAAGACATCCGTCAATCTCCTAGTATGTTAGCAAAATCTGGGACAGTTGGGAAACAGTGAAATTGCTGATTGGCTTGGATTTTCCCAGCATAATTATGAAAACAGGGCTTAATCAACATTGTGCTATTACTATATAACCTATAGATACAGAGATTTTGTGCTGTAAGTAAAGGGAATAGGTAGGTAATGTCTCACCTGGTTGTCTTTGACAGTCAGGTAGTGTCCAGACCTCTCCAAATGAGCCACCTACTCATCAGAACAGTAAAGTGGGAGCGATGGGTGGGTGGGTAGGATTTACAGATTTAATGGTCAGTGTCTGAACTACTTCAAATTAGATCACTGCATTAGTTTGGGGAACAAATGCCATTTCCCACCACTCTTCATTTTGGTAGGACATTCTGTACTCAAAGTACTCGTACACGAGTTGGCAGCATCAAAAGAGAACCTGTTTGTGGCCAAAATAATTTTACGCTGTCCAAATTGCTGATGTAATTTTCAAACACACATGAATCTGTTGAAGTCAGTGCTACGTCGTGCAAAGTTGAACCTGTCCATGATCCTGGTAAGTTGCTATCTCACATTATCCGCCGATTTGAGAGTACGATGTTGGACAAAATTATCATAACACCACTGTGTATCTTCATGGTCTAAAAATAAGGATAAAAAAGTTTTGTTTGAAATAGCCTGGGACATCTTTGGGCTTTGACTGTGTCAAGCCAGCCTACATATAGCAAAGTACCCTTTCCAAGGCTGGCAAATCTCACAACCAAAAGTGAGTTCCCTTTCTTGGTCCTTGTAAACCCTGACTAGATTAGCAGAAGGATAAGAAGACATTAATTTTTTGGCTAATCTTGTCTAAAACTACCACAAAATCCCTGGAGACTGCAGAAAGAAAACTGCTCCAACTTCTGCACTAGAACTCAAACAAAGAGTTACCGGTACATTATACTGGTAAATGCAATGTTACTCATGAACCTGAATTGTCAGATTATCTGCAAATAAGTTTAATCCTTTGACTCCCACAAGTGACCAAGACAGAATTTCTCGGATTACAACTTCAATACAATAACAAGCAGACAAGTGATGAGAATAGAGAATCCAATAGTTGATCCAATACCAAATTCTCCAAACTAACATTACAAGAATTGTGTGGCAGAGAGTGAGAAGAATTATGAATGAGATCTTGGCAATGAAAGGTTTAAATTGAAATCTTCCCTAAGGAGAGAGAGAGAAAAAAAAAAACAAGGTTCCATAATGTACAGAAAGGACTAAAGGGACAAGATTAGTAGGTGTTTTTTTAGTTAAGAATGCACACACAATAACACCAGAAAGCTTGGCATACAATGTAAGTATGGGTTACAAGTCAAACTCACTTTGTTTGTATGCATGGTAAACATTCAGTAAGGTCAGGTGGTCTCCATCAATGTGAGCAAACTTCATGTTAGCTTCATCAGCTGCCTTCTTAGCTTCACTTGGTCTCATAAACACCTGAGGAACAAACAGACAGAGGCAGGATCATTAATGAATTATAATGATAACAATTTATCAAAAAGTATTTTTAAGTAAATCAACAGGTTGACTTGATATCTGTATATCTGATAACATGGCAGTAACGGAGAGAATTTCATTAGAACAGTTATGGTCACAACTGGCAATCACCATCTTGGCAAGTTGAGGGTCAAGTGGAAACTCTGCCATCATGGAGCCCAGTGATGTGAGGTCTCCATTGTCATCAAGGGCACCAAGATAGTTCAGCAGTTCAAGTGCTCTCATGAAAGTTTCTGGTGCTATCAAACTGACAAAAAAAGAATGAAATCTTAGCTTTCTTTGTTTGGTTCGTACGCAACCTTTTACTTGCAAGACTTTGAGCTATTCCTTAGAAAATGACACTTCTGGGAATCACCACAAATCAAGGGCTAATACACATGTACCAGCCTGCTCACAAGCACTGAACCTACCAGGAAGATCCATGATGTCAAAATGCACCAAGTCGTCAATGCCCAACTTCTTCAGCTGTAGCACCACAGTACCAAGGTTGGACCTCAGGATTTCAGGGTAGGTATTGTCTTGCATTTCAGTTTGATAAGCTTTCTCTGTGTACAATCTGAAACAATTGCCAGGACGTGTACCACCAGCACGGCCAGCTCTCTGCTGTGAACTGGCTTTTGATATAGCAGAAACTAACAGTGACTTTACACGGATACGGGGATTGTACACCTATTATAGACAAACCAAAGACAAAATGACTTTACACTCGGTCAACCTGTTAAGGAACAATGATAAGGAACAATAAAATATATATGCAGAATTAGAAAGATGTAGATTTTTGAGCTTTGTAAGAAAAAGCTATTGATATTTTTTTACCTTGTCACAAACATAGGACAGAGGAAAAGTTCTGAGACCTCACGAGGAATTGAACCTGCACACTGAGTCAAATGGTCTGGGGTTGGATTCCTTAGGGGAACTCAGAATGTTTTCTTTGTCCCATACTTGTTAAGAGACAAGAAAAACAGTAAAATACTTTGTGAAAAGTAGACAGTAATCAAATACTGAAGTAAGACAGACCTTCTGCTTGGAAAATCCAGGATCTATAACAAACACCACACCATCAATGGTAAGAGATGTTTCAGCAGTGTTGGTGGACACCACACACTTGCGCCCAATGGCACCATTTGGGCGTTTTGCTGGAGGAGCGTCAAAGATGTACTGCTGCTGTTGTGGAGGAAGAGTTGAATACAGAGGGATGCAGCGGAACTCGCCCACTTCAGGTCCCAGGTTATCAATTTCCTTCTTCAGTCTCTTGCATGCTTCTTCAATTTCCTGACTGGGAAGAAAATAGTGAAATGTTGAAAGGCTACTTTCAACTTGGTTTAACTTTGTTTACAATATGTGCGAACTGTGAAAAATTTACACAATGCTCATGTTTGTTGCAAAATGTCATTCAGGAATGGATGGTCCTTTAAAACTAGGGTTAAATGGCACATAAAATTAATTTCTAGCTTAAAGAAGTGGCAACTAAAAGTCTTCTTAGTGTGAGATCGATCTTCACAGAAATGAACACTACTTAAGCAGTAGTGAAAATAAGGCCTGAAAAAAATTCACTTCACAGGTTTATTATGAACCTTCACAATGACCAGCTCCTAGTTGGCTTGTTAGCTCAGTTGGTAGAGCATTGCACTGGTACTGTAGAGGTCATGGCTTTGAATTCTGTACAGGCCCAAATTTTTTTTCAGGCCTAATTTTCACTACTGCTTAAGTAGTGTTCATTTCTGTCGAGATTGATCTCACACTAATTTCTTTAACCGCAGTTCGTATACATGACTTTCAAATGAATACATTCACCAGCATTAAAAAGTTTTAGGGGTTAATCCTTTCACTACCGAGATCTCATTAGTAACTCTCTCTACTGTCTCTCATACAATTCTCATGATGTTACTTGGGAGAATTTGGCATCTGATCAACTAATAATCCCCTGATTAATATTATTTTTTTCTTTATTCTCATCACTTGTCTTCTTGATATTGTATTGGCATTGTAAGGAGAAATTCTGTCTTGGTCACTCACTGAATTTAAAGGTTTAAAGGATTACATGAAACATGCCGATCTAAACTCAAAAGGGGAATCAAGAACTTTGAACACACACCTCTTACCCAGTAAGAAACAACAAAATGTCGCCCTCCACTTCGTCACACATGTGAATCTGTACCACTGTTCTAATGGCTGCCTCCAAGTAGTCTCGTTCAGGTTTAGGAGTGTAAAAGATCTCTACAGGATGTGTTCGTCCAGGGATTGTCATGAGTGGACATTCGTCAAAATATTCCTGGAATTTCCCGGCATCTAAGGTGGCACTCATGATTATAATCTTAAGGTCATGTCTCTGTCGTACAACCTGTGGAAAACAGACGCATTTTATACAACTTCTGTAAGTTACAGGTGTAACAGTGGACCAATGCAGTGTCACCTGCACATGTACTATCAGCAGCATGATTAGTAAGTAAATTGGTCTGATTATTTAAACAAATTTTAGCCGTTGTCAAATGAAGCCGCATTCTAAATAATCTTCAATTTAGTCCAACCATTTATTTGAACATTTATTTTTGTGAACAGTGTCAAGAGGGTTGAAAGCTGGTAGTAGAAAGAACATTTATTTAACTAGACCGATCCATTCGAAGGGAAAACCTAAGGCCCACTGATTGAATAAAACCATGACTGTTTTCAGTTGGACCTCCTACAAATAACCAATCCTTTGTGATAAAACAGTTCTTTTTGTGTAAAATGACACTACTGTTTGCACCACACTGCAAATCACTGAAAACAGCCTTTCCCTCGCTCAATGTTGCCCATTTGCAGCAAAAAAATTAAAATCACAGAAGATCAAGGCTTGACCTTTTCAACTTACTGGCCAGGTGGTTAGTGACATCTTAGATATTACGACAATTTCAGTTTGTTTACTAGCAAAACTGGCAGGTGGAAATTAAAAACCACTGGCCAAAGCTGAATTTCTACCACTCTGTAGCTAGTGGGCTACTGTTAATGTTGAGCCCTGATGATGAAAAATTATTTGGGGGGGGGGGGGGGAAGGGGAAGGAGGCTTCCTATACAACGGGTTATTAACCCTTTATCTCCCAAAATGTGATAAAAATGTAACTTACTACAAGGACAAAAGAAATTAACAATGAAGTAACAAGGAGTTATATGCGTCAATGTGTCAACAGTTTTGTTGGCTATACTGCGGTACTTGTTAGAAGAATATGAAATCTCCAGATGCATGCACACACTGTACCTCTTTCAGTAGACCCATGAAGATATCAGTAGCAAGAGTTCTCTCGTGAGCCTGATCAAGAAGAATGACTGCATAACGATCCAGTAGAGGATCAGTCATAGCCTCACGCAACAACATACCATCTGTCATGTACCTGGAAACAAATTCAAATGAGCTTTAAATGACAGTCAGGAATGATTACCTCATTTGTTCAGACATCTGAGATAGAGCTACCAGCCAAACTAATGCCTTTGCATTTTCTCACAACCTCTTCCTTCCTGTTTTTTAACTCTCTTTCTCCCACTAGTGATTCTCATTTTGACCTAACACCAAATTCTCCTAAATACTTAATTAACAAGGAAATATTGAGCAGCTAGAGGTAAGAATTAACAATCAGATCTTGGGAGTTACAGAGTTAAGGATGAAATATACTTTGTCTTCCTTACTTCAATATAGTGCGAGGACTAGTGCAATCTTCAAATCGAATTGTGTACCCAACCTCCTGACCTATGGTGACATCCAATTTGTCAGCTACACACTGAGCAAGACTCATGGCAGCAACCCTCCTGGGCTGCGTACAAGCCACACACTTGCATTTGTCAATGCGAGTTTCAAGACATCACTGTAGGATCTACAAAAGTAAAAAAGTTTTTCAAAATTGTTTTTCTTTTTTCACTACAAACTGCACTTAATGCAAAACAATGCAACATACAAGACAATACAAAGACTAGGAATAATTGGTCTCGGGTGTATTATCTGCCCGTAATCGTGAGAAACAAGTTGATCCTAATGATTACCATTTCATAGTATTAAAATAAAGTGTCTGTTACACTGCCAAGGCAGGGCTGGACACTGATGGTAGCCCACTAGCCACAGACTAGTAGAAATTCAGTTTTGGGTGGTGGTTTTGGGTTTCCACCAGCCAGTTTGGCTAGTAAATGAACTGACATTGTCGTAACATCTAAGATGTCACCAGCCACTTGGCTAGTAAGTTAAAAAGTTAGTGTTGAGCCCTGCAAAGAGAGAGTGGAATTGTGTAGAATGAAAAAAAAAAAAAAAAAGAAAAAAATTTGCTTGAGAGGAAATGGTGATTGAGTGCTCTTCAATCCAAAAACCTGAACAGACTTACTTTGTTTGCATGCATGGTAAACATTTAGTTTACAACAAACAACAGTTGAGACCCTACTATATTTACAAGGAACAAGGAAAAAATACCTGTTAAAATGTACCTCACTTCCCTTAATTAGCTTCACACAGCAGCTCAGCTGGAATTTGTACCAACAGTAACTAGTATCTACATGTAGTGGGCATCCATTACGCCCAACTGAAGCCTGAATTCTTCCAAATATTTACAGTCTCTAATTCCTCAAATTTCCCCAACCACAGCTCATCTGATAAAGAGTACAATTTAACCCAACTTCTACTAAACTACTGAGATAATTTAGTGTTATTACATTGGTTTATAATGCAAAATGCTCACCGTAAAGGGTTTCAAGTGTTTGCCCTTTGTCAAAGCAAATAAATACTACATGACTGTAACTATTACCTGGGTTGTTTTACCAGATCCAGTCTCGCCAACAAGAAAAAAAGCTTGTTTTTCCTTCATGGTTTCCATGAATTTTTCTCTGTACTCCCATACTGGTAGCTCGATTCTCTTCTTGAGAATGTCAAAATATTTGTCTGAGAATAGCTTCCCATTGAAAGGATTGATCTTTCCACGAAGATTGCTTGGATTACTACCAACAGAAAGGAGACCAAATGCATCAGGAGGTATAGTGTACATAAATTATACTTCTGACAATAGGTCAGAGAGAATTTTCTTTTGAATCATTCTAGATTTAAGGGGTGGGAAGGTTTATGGTATCCAACCATTTCTCCCTGGCAGGGCTTGCATTTTTGACACTAACTTTTCAACTTACTAGCCAAGTGACTAGTGACATCTTAGATGTTTTGATAATTTCAGTTTGTTTACTGCCAAACTGGCTTGTGGAAATCAAAAACCACTTTTCAAAACTGAATTTCTACTGTAGTCTGTGGCTAGTGGGCTACCATTAGTATCAAGCCCTGTCCTGGTACCAACTCGCCTGCACCAACCTTTGCACTTACAAATTCACTTCAATAAGCTCATTTTTAAGTTTAGGTTTGATGTTTTATGGAATGACAATGACATTATTAAAGATTCTACAATTTTTTGTTAGCCATACAGTACATCATTGCAGTACAATAACAAAATCACTAAGATGCTATGGACAGTTTACAACACCTTTTTGACACTTACATACACGTATTATGAGTCAGCAATGTGGATTTCTTTAGTAAGAAACTTTTATTTTGCTTATATAATTTATTATAGTTTCTTGTGTATTTTATATATTAAGCCAGAGAATCAAAGCAATTGTTCAGGGATTTGGATCTCAGCGTCTAAGTGTTCCTATGTTTAAAGCAGTATGCTGGTTGCCTAACACTTTGGTTTGTAAATGACTATGAATAAATGAAAATCATACATATGAACTAAGGAATAATTTAAGGATAAGAGAAGGAACTTCACAGTGATGAACACTACTTATAAGGCAATGGAAAAGTAAATTTAAGGAAATGTAATTCCAGGCTACCAGATGCAGCAAGTGACTGTGAAAACCAAATGAGTGACATCCACCTCTACAACATCCTACCAATAAAACAGCTGAAGACCAAGTAAATTGACACAAAACACTTGCCTCAGGAAGAAAGGGAAGGGTAGCAGCCACTCACAAGTATGTGTTACACAAAGCCACAGAAACAACTATCCATCCAAGGCAAGTAAAACGCTCCAACAGCACTTGCATAGGCATGTAATTTCTCCGTGTCTCACCTAACTATCACCTGAATTACTGGAAGTTTCTCGTGACATTCTGACTGTAAAATAATTCCTTATCTACATGTGTTGATTTTTTTTTTTCAAATTTTTGTTTTTGTCCTTTTCATTTTTTGTTTGTCTTAAAGCAAAGAGTTTTATCCTGTTAATCCAGTGAAAGCCTCGACGTATGAATTTAATCGACCTAACGTGAGTTTTCAGACTAGAGTTAATAAACCCACGAGAGGGGAATTCGATGTCTTACAGTGTAGGTGTTCTCTATCGCGCGAATAGTAATCAATTCGGAAACAAATTTAGACAGCAATAGCCCTTTTTACAGTTACCGGTGCCATATTGGATGTGCAACCGCGCAAACATGATAGCGAGGTTAGTGTTGAGTCGCGTTGCGAGTTCTAGTGAGGGTTTAGTGAAATGTGGTGGTGCTCTGTCCTTTTCATCGAGATATTTCGACAATGAACGATACTTTCCCTACGCAGGATATTCCTCCTTCTTCTTCGAAAAGAAGAGGAAGACACTGTGCCGCTTTTTGGTTGTGCTAATAGCTATTATGACACAACAGGCAATCCAACAGGTCTGCATTTCTTCTCGTTTCCGAATGACTTCCAGCAGCGAATCAGATGGTGCAATCTCCTGAATCGCCAGCATGCAAAGGACGGATTCATCATCACAAAATCAACTTCTTTGTGCTCAGAACATTTCAAAACAGAAGACATGCGAAAAAACGTGGGCAGGTCGCTGGAAATTGGTGAAAGGTTTATAATGTTTGTACGGTTGTTTTGTTGCTTGGATACCAAAAGAAAATGGAGCTTTGATTTTCGGTATTGTAGTGTTTATGCTGGGATTTTTTTCTCCTTATTAAAAAGGTGACATTTATATTTCTTTGTGCACTGTGGTCTTATACGATATCTGTGGACTGAATGTAAAATTATAAAATTATAATGTAAAATTAAAATGTAAAATTAAAAATTTAATAAAATCATGAGTTTATTATTATATATATGGGCAGAACTATCTCGATTAAACTAGTCAGTACCGAAAAAAACACGGAAAATGCCTGCTTAAAGGGTCCCAGTAGCAACTGTGACAACTCAAGAAGAGTCATTTGAAGTTGAACAGGAATTATTTCACCAAGAAGTTGAAGCAGCTGTGTCAACTGTCAGTGCTGCTTCATCTTCACCAGCCCTGCAACAATCAGATGTTCTTAAGCTGCAACGGGAAATAGAGCTACTGCAAGTACAATTAGCTGACTTGAAAGAAAAACTAAGTGAAGTTGAAAATGAGGGGGATATTTATTGGCGTGCCAATTTTCAATTGACAAAATTAAAGATGATGAGTCTGCGGTTCTATTTTATACTGGATTCCCAAACTATGGAGCACTCATAAGCTTCTATAATTTTATTGACCCAGTGCTGGCAAAGATGCAGTACTGGAAAGGAGAGAAATTGTCGAAAGAGAGTCAGCCATACCAAACAGATGATAACAGAAGTAAGCCGGGGCCTTCAAGAAACTGTCATTCTTGGAGGAATTTTTGCTCATACTTATGAGACTAAAGGCTGGGTTATTTGTACAAGATCTTGCTGATAGATTTGGGATCAGCAAGAGCCTGGTGTCCAGAATCTGCATTACATGGATTAATCTTAACTATGTGGAACTGAAAGAACCTTTCCCATTTCTAGCACAAGAACTTGTTCACAAAAATATGCTGCAAGAGTTTGCTCAATATGCAACAACTAGGATTATTTTAGACTGTACAGAACTGTTTATTTTTTCTCCTGTGAATAATAATGTTAATTATTGTCAATAGGCTCTTCGAAATGTTATGTTTGAAGAATATAATTTTGAAGCTCCTTCCCATAAAGACATAGTTTAACTCGCGTTTTATTGTCATGCCAATCACTTCCCTTATTTACACAATGTACAATGGTACCTTATCTTGATTTTACAAGCCCAAAATCATCTTTTTTTCCCTGAGTACTAACAACATTAATATTAATATTTCTTAATGTAAGGAAAGATTACACCTAAATCAATTTGAGCATTAAATTTGAGCTGGTGAAGGTGAAGCAGCATTGACAGTTGACACAGATGCTTTAACTTCTTGGTGAAATAATTCCTGT
The DNA here is from genome assembly GCF_964205215.1 of Stylophora pistillata. NCBI lineage: Eukaryota > Metazoa > Cnidaria > Anthozoa > Scleractinia > Pocilloporidae > Stylophora > Stylophora pistillata. Next base: position 53,680,299 of record NC_142519.1, read on the forward strand.
TCAACTTCAAATGACTCTCCTTCAGTTGTCACAGTTGCTACCGGGACCCTTTTAGCAGGCATTTTCCATAGTTTTTTCGGTACTGACCAGTTAAATCGAGATGGTTCTGCCCATATATAAAATAATTAAACTCATCATTTTATAAATTTATAATTTTACATTTTAATTGTACATTACAATTTTATAATTTTACATTCAGTTCACTGATATCGTATAAGACCACAGTACACAAAGAAATATAAATATCACCTTTTTAATAAGGAGAAAAAAATCCCCCCCCCCCAAAAACAAAAATCCCAACATAAACACTTCAATACCGAAAATCAAAGCAGGCATTTTCTTTCGGTGTCCAAGCAACAAAACAACCGTACAAACATTATAAACCTTTCACCAATTTCCAGCGACCTGCCCACGTTTTTTCGCATAACTTCTGTTTTGAAATGTTCTGAGCACAAAAAATTGATTTTGTGATGAAGAATCTGTCCTTTCCATGCTGGCGATTCAGGAGATTGCACCATCTGATTCACTGCTGGAAGTCATTCGGAAACTAGAAGAAATGCAGACCTGTTGGATTGCCTGCTGTGTCATAATAGCTATTAGCACAACCAAAAAGCGGCACAGTGTCTTCCTCTTCCTTTCGAGGAAGAAGGAGGAATATCCTGCGTAGGGAAAGTATCGTTCATTGTCGAAATATCTCGATGAAAAGGACAGAGCATCACCACATTTCACTAAACTCTCACTAGAACTCGCAACGCGACTCAACACTAACCTCGCTATCATGTTTGCGCGGTTACACATTCAATATGGCGCCGGGAACTGTAAAAAGGACTATTCAAGAAAATCGTTTCCAATATTTCCTAGCCTTAAGTATATATAACACAAGGGAACCTCCTGCGAAATCAATTATGATTTCGAGATTTGGAAAATACCGTCTTGCATAATAATTTCACAGCTGTGCAGATTCGAGAAACGGCCACAATTAAACCAGATAAGCTGTGATTCAAATATTTCCAGAGCACTGCCTTCCTGAGGAAGACTGTAATCGAAGAGATAGATTTATTTAAGTCTCTGTACCAAATCCAGCTGCAGATTAATTTAAGCTCGGCGATATTCAAAACTGAAAAGCTGTCCTTTACATAATTATGTATCACAGCCTACCTCAACTCCTCGTTAATCCTTTCCGCGGTAGTTAACGAGTTGGATGAGTTCCCATCGACATCTAACCTCCTTTTCGACATCTTGCACGGACATCAAAGTCAAATATTCCTATAAACGTTCTCTAACTGTTATATTACTACAAGCGCCACAGAGATCTCCATCGAATTTTGCCGGCTAAGGAAATGCAAAAGACACGCGTTTTGATCTCTTTATCCCACAAGTCTCCGCGATCATAAAAGAGACTAAATATGGTAAAATTTCCCATAACTTCTGGCGAGCGGTATACCGCGCGAAATATTGAAAAACATGGCAGACGAGAGGCAAACGACAGTTCAAGTTTGGTTCGCGTTTTCGTGTGGTAGATTGATAGTTTTAGCATCTATGAGTAGAAACACGATCGTGATGGATACATACTTATAAGATGGCAGAAAGTACAGTCACAACGAGGGCATTTTATGGGGACAATTCAAAGAGGTACCTGCACGTCACTTCATCAGCTGTTGTGTTGATTTTCATTTACAACTACTACTAGTTTGTTTAATTTTCTGGCTGTAGAACGAATGAAGCTTGGCAACAAAAGATGAGTAAATTGGAGAGATGTGCCAGGGAATTCGGAGATCACCCGATTTTACTTAAACGTCGAAGGTACGCCCAACTTTTTAGTATATTTGACAGAAATCATTACCGCGTTTGAAATTATACAAATGTTATTCATCGGTAAGAATCAAACATCTTGGGGAATGAAAATTTTTAAACCCCCTTCAAATTTTGCCTGCAGTTAGGCACTCAGAGGGGATGCACAAAAATGCCCTTGTTAAAGGTTGCAGCACTCCTATTGCCATGGTAACAATGGCTGCTTGTTCGAGGCCTGGAGCCTCATTTTCATATAAAAAATATTGCAAAAGAAGTGTAAATGTTTATTTGTCTATCTCAAGCTACATGCAACATTACAGATTGGTACTGCTACCATACATAGTGACATCATTCATCTTTACTTTGATGCTTTCTATTTTCCCTTGGAGTGGATGTGAACACACCAATAGATTATTTATTTTGGTACAGTTTTGGTCACTTCTGCTGTAGGGTAAAATAGGGAAACGTTTGTCTAAATTTCTCCAAAAGTACACCAATTCTGGAACTGAAACTATGCAGGTAGTTCATGGTTATAATGTGCTAGTTTTTAAATGTGTAAAAATCTCTGTGGGCCAGCCTCTACTTTTCATAGTGGCAATTCGTGAACGAAACTCAAAATTCAGATATTGCATAAATTGGCAATGTTTACATCTAATGTTCTCAACAACAAATGTTTCACACAAATAAAAAGTGCAAGACTTTGAAAGAATGTTATCTTCTGAGCAATATCCTAAAAGAGATCTTGCCTCTAGTTTTAATATTTATAAACAATTGATCAACCCTGATGGAGGACTACCCGACGTAATGACAATCATGTACGTATCATCCAGATTCCGAGTACTGTATCTTCTTTCATGGGAATTTGTGCAATCCGAAATCCTCTGATGATACACTGATATACTTGTCTGTCATTTGAAACATGTTAAAGTTGGCTGATCTACACGAAACTATCTTAAGACCAATCATTTAACATAAACATGTACATTATCATGATGGCGTGACGCTGGATTTCTCCATGAAGTTTCCAGTTTCCATCAGGTCGCTCCAAGAAAGACGAGAAATGGTCATTCATTGTTTCGATATTTCAGCAGATTTCCGCGCATTCTGAAGTAAAACCAACCAAAACAAAAGAGAAGAAAACCTTATTTAACGTTTGTAAACACTGAGAGTGAGAGTATAAATCACAACTTGTCAGTGGTAGTACTGCATGTAAAATCAAAATCAACCACTCATGTAAAAACTATCACAAAGTGGAGATTTTGAAGTAAGTAAACCTTTATTTACACAGGGTAGCCCATTCAGCACAAGGCTGGTTTCCATAGGGGCCCTGTTTCTTAAAAATAAATTACATCAAAATTCTCAATTATTTATATATATGACTAGGATTTTAAAACTACATTAACAGCCTACATGTAAGACCGCAAAGCCAAAACTTAGTTAGGACCTAAAATAGTAGATAAAAGATCAAGTTAAGATAACAAGAAATGTCTTGCTCAGTGGCAGAATGTTTTAATGTTTTCACTCTTCACGATGTTTAAAGGAAGTTTATTAAAAATTTCTGTGCCAGGAAAAAGAAAGGTCCTTTTCCCAAAATTTTGCTTTACTTTTGGTAGGTATAGCCTCATACTTTGCCTTGTGGAATAGTTATGAATATTCGAAAATCTGATGAAATATGATGAAAAGTAACTAGGAACTAATGAGTGAAGACAGAGAAAAACGAGTTTAGCCTTGTGGTAATAGCGTCTACTGGAAAGATTCGGCCATTGCAGCTGCTCTATTGCTTAAGATGAGCGAGAGCAATGTGTAATAATCCATGCAGATCTATTTTGTAAGCGCTGCAGTCAATCTATATCTTGCTGTAGAAGGTTGAAGTTCATTTATTTATTTAAGCAGGTTGATTAATTTGGCAGCTGTAATAGCTGATGTGGACCTGCTGTCCTAACCCACCCATCCCACCCCAGGGGAGGACATCCATCACACAGTAATCTCGTGTGTGGGAAATTAACGTCTCCTGCCCCAACCCTGCAGGAGACGGGACCTCCATTTATTCGTCCCTATCCGAGAAGACTAGAATATCTAACCATTTCTTGATGTTATAGAAAGGTAGCAAATTCTTCTCAATTATTTTAAGACCTTGAGTGATGGTCCGGCCGGGGCTCGAACCCTCGACCTCCCGCACAACAGGCCAGCGCTCTATCCATTGAGCTAACCGGGCGGCGGTTACTCCAGGCAATGTCACAGTAATCAAATAAGGGTAGAATTAAAGCATTATGAACAAGTGTTGCTGCCTCCTTTGTGACAAAACTTCTAATATGGCCCAGAATACTAACCCTTGATGCCACGTTTTTACACACACAGTCCACGTGAGCCTTGAACAACTCAGTATCGCCTTATTACAACAAATGGAACAGGGATTTTATCACACTAATTTTCTACAAATTTAGCTTTGCGTGTGGATAGTGAGTAGTTTGAAAGGTGGAATTACGACATGATTTCATTGAATCTTTCATTTTGAACTTTGTTTTGATTTTTTATTGATCAAGACATGGAAGGAAACATTGACTGACTCAATTGCACTGTGGCGGTGACAAGTCTCTCGTTATCATATCTTGTGCAAATTTTCTGACAGTTTTCTAACAGTTTTCAGATGATTTGAAATGTCTCAGATTCCAAACATCTCAGTTCCTGTCACCCGGAAATGACAACTGCTTGAACCTGCTCTTTGTAAAAAGAAGCAATATGTTGTACAAATTGATATTGTGGTAACTGGGTTTTATGTGTAGTACTACCACTGACAAGTTGCAATTTACATGTATACTCTCACTCTCAGTGTTTATGAAAGTTCAATCAAGGTTTTCCTCCCTTTTCTTTTTTTGGTTGTTTTACTACAGAATGCATGGCAATCTGCTGAAATATTGAAAAATGTCAATTTTTCCTCTTCTTTGGAGCGACCTGATATAAACTTCATGGAGAAAGCCATCGTCACGCCATTGTGATAATGTACATGTTTATGACAAATGACAGGTGTTACAATAGTTTCGTGTAGATCAGCCAGCTTCAACTTGACTCTGTTTCAAATGACAGACAAGTATATTGGTGTATCGTCAAAGGATTTCGGATTGCTTAAATTCACATGAAAGAAGGTACAGTACTCGGAATCTGGATGATATGTACACGATTTAAGTTACATGATTGTAGTTACATTGGTTAGTCCTCCATGTAAAATTTTTTTTTACAATATTACAGCTAGAAGTGAGATTTTTCTTCGGGATATTGCTCAGAAGATAACATTCTTTCAAAGTTTTGCACTTTTCATTTGTGTGAAATGTTTATTGTTTACAACATTATAGATATAAACATTGCCAATTTAGGCAATATCTGATTTTTTAGCTTCGTTTGGGAAATGCAACTATGAAAAGTAGAGGTCGGCCCGCAGAGATATTTACACATTTAAAAACTATAATATTATAACCAACTAAGTGCATAGTTTCAGTTCCAGAATCAGTGTACCTTTGTTTAGCTTTAGTTATTTATTTTTTGGCAAATGTTTCAACCACTTTTAGTATCTAATAGAGCTCTGAATAATTTTGACTGGATAATGACGTTACTGCCATGTCCGAAATGTCCCTGTGTAGCATGTCAAACGTATTCTAATGTTTTAATAAAAAATGTTTTATTGCAATTTTCTATTAGTTTAAAAACGTTTTCCTGAAGGCAATTTGCTTTTTTGTCATTGTTTTATTTTATCCATGAACTGTGTACATAATACACAATACATAAGTATGGGGCTGTGCAGTGCGGAAATCCTACCATCGTGTCATCTTTAGTTACAAATGGTCCCTACACAATTCCAATTTACACCTTTGGCTTAAAAAAATTTAATATGTCACCAAATTAAGATGTACGATTATGCTATAATTAGTCAGTGAACCAAACAATTTAGATAAAGATAAAGATAAAAATGATCATATAAACCAGGAGTTTAATGGGAAATTTTTTTTATTAACATAATTCATTAGGAAAGGGATAATAATGATTAGAAAACAACCTAGCGTGCTCTGAATCTCACTAAAATGCCAGCATGGACTTCTATATTTTCCTTCCTATTTACTTCCTTCTCCTCAAAATACATCGCTCCAAGACCATGAGGTTGTGGGCAGGTAGAACCAATGTTACATCGGGGTATTGGGGTCTATTAGAGACTGCAAAAAAAAAAAAGAAAGAAAAAAAGCAGATCAAAGCTGAAAACCATGTGTAAAACCATCAAAATGATTTAAATTTCCACATCCCTGTTATCAAAACCCTAATGCAGTGAGACAAGAGAAATGGAAACCCAATAGGAAAACCTGAAAACCATATCTGATACCAAATGCGAAACCCATCGGAATTTTTTGATAAAAACCCAAAACCATTTAAAAGAAATGGAAAATCTGCAAACTGGAATGAGCACCAAAACCGAAAAGCAGATTTTTTTTCTGCTAAAAGCTGAAAACCAGTCTAAAAAATAGCCAAAACTACAAGACCAGAAATCCCAATGCCCCTCCTCATTGTGATGTGAACTTTTTAAATCTCTTAGTTGCTGTTGAAGTTAGGCCTGTCCTCTGAGGTTTTATAGCTGCTGAATGTTTAATGTGTTTCTAGTGGGTGTAATGGGTGCTTTAGAAAAGACTGAATGTCTAATGTGTTTCTAGTGGGTGTAATGGGTGCTTTAGAAAAGACTGAATGTCTAATGCGTTTCTAGTGGGTGTAATGGGTGCTTTAGAAAAGACTTGCTCTGTAACTTCCACTACGCTGCATGTTCAGCTTTACTCTTATCTTTGCTGGTAATTAAAGTTACAACTCAGTTGTAAAGTTACGTCCCTAACATTGATGATGTTTTTTAGGATAGATGACCCTCCACCTATCTTTGAAACTTTCCCACGACAACAGATGGCCTTTGATTACCTCGAGACTTGTCAAGAGGTAGGTGAGCTAAAGGTTTAAAAGTTTCTTTTAATTTCCTCTCATATCTGGGAGTTGAGACATACTTTTTAGCAAACGTAATATCATATATATATATTTTTTGTCACCTCAAAATTATCATTTTCTTAAAGCTTCCTTCAACTATTTAATTCACTGTGATTGGCAGGTCTAGGCCTAGTATCACTCAGAAAGGCAATTCTAATCCTCAAAGAAAAACATACCAGCGGTTTATGGAATCTCAATGGTTAACAAAACATCAGCTTCTCAAGATTTTAGAATAAGAATTCTCCTTTGACAAAATTAATTTGACGTAGCTGTTCCTAACACACCAAGGCAGACAATCATTAGTGAAGGTTTACAGTTTACCTCTCATCTTAGAACATTAATTTCTTTCTGTGCCTCAACCATTCCATAATTTATTCAGCAGAGCTACTTCACCTAAATTTTTATTTGTTTCTGGAAGAATGTCTTGCAATGCAAGTGAAGTAACTGGGTTTTTACCTTTTAATTAGGAATAGCAGTTTTTTGGATTTGTTTTTCTCTTTCTACAGTCGCTGTACTTTTGGGTTCATTCTCACCGTAAAGCAAAACTAGTTCAAGGATAGGAAGTAATGAAATACTGTAACTAATAGCACATTTTATAGTGAAATTTAATTTTTTTACTGGATAGGATGTTCATGTGTTTGCCAAAGAGAAAGACTGTGATGGAAAACGTGGCTATATTGTTGCAACTTTGCCATATTTTTGGCACAAATACACAAGGTCAGGTATCACATTTATTTTACTGCAGTTCTTAGCAATCTGCAAAAAATGCACAAATGGGTGGATCCAGGGTTTTTTTCAAGACACAGTGGGACCAGTAACAAATGACCCAGCTGATGTCTGCACTGACAAAAAGAAAGGCTACTGCTTGAAACAGCCATGCTAAACTACCATTCTCAAGGCATCAGACATACATTTTTCAATCTTGTCTCATGTTTTTCTCCAACACAAACAAACTGCTGAGTTTTCTTATACAGGTGTAAGAAAAGTGCAGGTCATCTCAGAGGGATGGGGTGCACATCTCCTGCATCCCTGCCCTGGATCTCTCCCCTACAAGGCATGGTATATTTAAAACCTCTGGCAGTGCAAAAGCTTGGTGGAAAGCGCAGGTGAAGCTGACCAAAGAAGAGTTCAACTGACCTTTATACAGATCCTAAATATTCAAAATGACCAAATAGCTTGAAATGAAGAAAGTTGATGCAAGTGCAAAAAAACAAACATACAAATGAACAGACAAACAAAAACCTTATTTTTTCCTTGTCATTCCTGATATTTCTTTTTTGAACTTGGTAGGATATGTTCAGTAGAGGACAGAAATTATTATGAAGTTATACCAGAAGGTACTCTTAAATCTGTGTATAATTTAATTGTTTAATACATATTTTTAAAATAGCCATTCACAGACTTTGTGCTTTCACTCCCAAGATCTTATTAGTAAGCCTCCTAACTGTACTCTTTACAATTCTTGTGATGTTAGTTTGGAGAATTTGTTGTTGGATTGACTATTCTCATCAGTTGTCTGCTTGATATTGAATTGATGTTGTAGAGAGGTATTCTGTTATGGTCACTCAGTTGGGAGTTAAGGAGTTAATTGGGAGTGAAACTGTTGAAAACTGAGACGGCAAATTATTCTAGATTGGTAAAATAGTGTTGAGATGAAGGAGGTGGCCATTGTAGTTGTTGATAATAAGATAGAGGTCTGGGCCCAGTTGTTCAAAGGCTGATTAGCACTAACCCGGGGTTAAATTTTAATCAAGATTCTTTGTTCCTTTGTTCAAAAGCCTTTCTCACCACAGGTAATTTTCTCCATTCTTTGAAGGATGTTCAGTCATCAAATTGTAGACAAAAGGAATTGTACTGAAGTTTTTTTTGAAAGCTTTCAGATCTTAAATCTGATTTGATTTAAACTAACCCTGGGTTATCTTAACCCAGTTTTGAACAACCCGGCCCTGATGGAGTGAATGATTGTTGTCTTTAAAATGAGGAAGTCTGGTAGCAACTATATTGTGGAGTTGGTTTGATGTCTTACACTTAAGATTCTTGTGATATACGATCCTCGCAGTAGATAGCGCTATTTAAGCAATAGCGAAAATCAGACCGAACTCAACAGCCTGCTCCCAGTTGGCTTGTTAGCTCAATTGGTAGAGCGCTGCACTGGTATCGCAGAGGTCAGTGGTTCGAATCCCGTACAGGCCTGAATTTTTCAAGGTCTGATTTTTGCTATTGCTTAAATAGCGCTATCTACTGTGAGGATCGTATATCACATGTATCTAATACCGCAGTTCAAAATATATGAACTTCATATATTTCATTGTATCTGACTTAAGATTCTGTCGCAATATTATTGACCTTTGAATAATCATAGGGGCTGCTTGTCGACTGTATTTTGACCTGGAATTCAAAACCAAATTTAATCCACAAAAGGATGGAGCCAGTATGGTAGACATTTTCATCAAGGTGAGTAAAAGACAGTTCATTGAAGACAAGAGAATAAGTGGAGATGAATGAGAGAATATTTTCCATTGCTAAGTAAATGTGTGTGGGAGGAGGTCTGCATAATAAAGGGAAAAACTGTGTTGGAGGTCTAGAGCACCACCCAAGGCTAAAGGCCTCAGCTCATACTCAAGACTTATGGTACATTTTTTCTTGTATGGACTGATCTACGCCAGTAAATAACTTGATATCTATTTTTTCTGCTGGCTTGCTTTTTTCTGCTATACATGTAGAGCAAATTACATAACATAGAGCAAATACTGGACTGTTGTCTGTATTGTAAAAAATTGTACTGGAGAATTCTATGAGTTGTTTGCTCAGTGAAAACCCCCAAGCCTAATCTGTCATTCCTGGGGAGCATTAAACCATAGCTTCATCTATCATTCCTGGAGAGCATTAAACCCTAGCCTGATCTGTCATTCCTGTGGAGGATTAAACCCTAGCCTGATCTGTCATTCCTGTGGAGGACTAGACCCTAGCCTGATCTGTCATTCCTGTGGAGTATTAAACCCTAGCCTGATCTGTCATTCCTGGGGAGCATTAAACCCTAGCCTGATCTGTCTGTCCTGGGAAGCATTAAACCCTAGCCTGATCTGTCATTCCTGTGGAGTATTAAACCCTAGCCTGATCTGTCATTCCTGGGGAGCATTAAACCCTAGCCTGATCCGTCATTCCTGTGGAGCATTAAACCCTAGCCTGATCTGTCATTCCTGTGGAGTATTAAACCCTAGCCTGATCTGTCATTCCTGGAGAGCATTAAACCCTAGCCCGATCTCTCATTCCTGTGCAGGATGAAACCCTAGCCTGATCTGTCATTCTTGTGGAGGATTAAACCCTAGCCAGATCTGTCATTCCTGGGGAGCATTAAACCCTAGCCTGATCTGTCATTCCTGTGGAGCATTAAACCCCAGCCTGATCTGTCATTCCTGAGGAACATTAAACCCTAGCCTGATCTGTCATTCATGTGGAGCATTAAACCCTAGCCTGATCTGTCATTCCTGTGGAGTATTAAACCCTAGCCTGATCTGTCATTCCTGTGGAGTATTAAACCCTAGCCTGATCTGTCATTCCTGGGGAGTATTAAACCCTAGCCTGATCTGTCATTCCTGGGGAACATTAAACCCTAGCCTGATCTGTCATTCCTGTGAAGCATTAAACCCTAGCCTGATCTGTTATTCCTGGGGAGCATTAAACCCTAGCCTGATCTGCCATTCCTGGGGAGCATTAAACCCTAGCCTGATCCGTCATTCCTGTGAAGCATTAAACCCTAGCCTGATCTGTCATTCCTGGGGAGCATTAAACCCTAGCCGGGTCTGTCATTCCTGAGGAGCTTTAAACCCTAGCCTGATCTGTCACTCCAGGGGAGCATTAAACCCTAGCCTGATCTGTCATTCCTGTGGAGTATTAAACCCTAGCCTGATGTGTCATTCCTGGGGAGTATTAAACCCTAGCCTGATCTGCCATTCTTGGGGAGTATTAAACCCTAGCTTGATCTGTCATTCCTGGGGAGTATTAAACCTTAGCCTGATCTGTCATTCCTGTGAAGCATTAAACCCTAGCCTGATCTGTTATTCCTGTGGAGCATTAAACCCTAGCCTGATCTGCCATTCCTGGGGAGCATTAAACCCTAGCCTGATCTATCTGTCCTGGGGAGCATTAAACCCTAGTCTGATCTGTCATTCCTGGGGAGCATTAAACCCTAGCCTGATCTGTCATTCCTGGGGAGCATTAAACCCTAGCCTGATCTGTCATTCCTGTGGAGCATTAAACCCTAGCCTGATCTGTCATTCCTGTGGAGTATTAAACCCTAGCCTGATCTGTCATTCCTGGGGAGCATTAAACCCTAGCCTGATCTGTCATTCCTGGGGAGCATTAAACCCTAGCCTGATCTGTCATTCCTGGGGAGTATTAAACCTTAGCCTGATCTGTCATTCCTGTGAAGCAATAAACCCTAGCCTGATCTGTTATTCCTGTGGAGCATTAAACCCTAGCCTGATCTATCTGTTCTGAGGAGCATTAAACCCTAGTCTGATCTTCCATTCCTGGGGAGCATTAAACCCTAGCCTGATCTGTCTGTCCTGGGAAGCATTAAACCCTAGCCTGATCTGTCATTCCTGTGGAGTATTAAACCCTAGCCTGATCTGTCATTCCTGGGGAGCATTAAACCCTAGCCTGATCTGCCATTCCTGGGGAGCATTAAACCCTAGCCTGATCTGTCTGTCCTGGGAAGCATTAAATCCTAGCCTGATCTGTCATTCCTGGGGAGTATTAAACCCTAGCCTGATCTGTCATTCCTGGGGAGCATTAAACCCTAGCCTGATCTGTCATTCCTGGGGAGTATTAAACCTTAGGCTGATCTGTCATTCCTGTGAAGCATTAAACCCTAGCCTGATCTGTTATTCCTGTGGAGCATTAAACCCTAGCCTGATATGCCATTCCTGGGGAGCATTAAACCCTAGCCTGATCTGTCTGTCCTGGGAAGCATTAAACCCTAGCCTGATCTGTCATTCCTGTGGAGTATTAAACCCTAGCCTGATCTGTCATTCCTGGGGAGCATTAAACCCTAGCCTGATCCGTCATTCCTGTGGAGCATTAAACCCTAGCCTGATCTGTCATTCCTGTGGAGTATTAAACCCTAGCCTGATCTGTCATTCCTGGAGAGCATTAAACCCTAGCCCGATCTCTCATTCCTGTGCAGGATGAAACCCTAGCCTGATCTGTCATTCTTGTGGAGGATTAAACCCTAGCCTGATCTGTCATTCCTGGGGAGCATTCAACCCTAGCCTGATCTGTCATTCCTGTGGAGCATTAAACCCCAGCCTGATCTGTCATTCCTGAGGAACATTAAACCCTAGCCTGATCTGTCATTCATGTGGAGCATTAAACCCTAGCCTGATCTGTCATTCCTGTGGAGTATTAAACCCTAGCCTGATCTGTCATTCCTGGGGAGTATTAAACCCTAGCCTGATCTGTCATTCCTGGGGAACATTAAACCCTAGCCTGATCTGTCATTCCTGTGAAGCATTAAACCCTAGCCTGATCTGTTATTCCTGGGGAGCATTAAACCCTAGCCTGATGTGCCATTCCTGGGGAGCATTAAACCCTAGCCTGATCCGTCATTCCTGTGAAGCATTAAACCCTAGCCTGATCTGTCATTCCTGGGGAGCATTAAACCCTAGCCGGATCTGTCATTCCTGAGGAGCTTTAAACCCTAACCTGATCTGTCACTCCAGGGGAGCACTAAACCCTAGCCTGATCTGTCATTCCTGTGGAGTATTAAACCCTAGCCTGATGTGTCATTCCTGGGGAGTATTAAACCCTAGCCTGATCTGCCATTCTTGGGGAGTATTAAACCCTAGCTTGATCTGTCATTCCTGGGGAGTATTAAACCTTAGCCTGATCTGTCATTCCTGTGAAGCATTAAACCCTAGCCTGATCTGTTATTCCTGTGGAGCATTAAACCCTAGCCTGATCTGCCATTCCTGGGGAGCATTAAACCCTAGCCTGATCTATCTGTCCTGGGGAGCATTAAACCCTAGTCTGATCTGTCATTCCTGGGGAGCATTAAACCCTAGCCTGATCTGTCATTCCTGGGGAGCATTAAACCCTAGCCTGATCTGTCATTCCTGTGGAGCATTAAACCCTAGCCTGATCTGTCATTCCTGTGGAGTATTAAACCCTAGCCGGATCTGTCATTCCTGGGGAGTATTAAACCCTAGCCTGATCTCTCATTCCTGGGGAGCATTAAACCCTAGCCTGATCTGTCATTCCTGGGGAGTATTAAACCTTAGCCTGATCTGTCTGTCCTGGGGAGCATTAAACCCTAGTCTGATCTGTCATTCTTGGGGAGCCTTAAACCCTAGCCTGATCTGTCATTCCTGGGGAGAATTAAACCCTAGCCTGATCTATCTGTTCTGAGGAGCATTAAACCCTAGTCTGATCTTCCATTCCTGGGGAGCATTAAACCCTAGCCTGATCTGTCTGTCCTGGGAAGCATTAAACCCTAGCCTGATCTGTCATTCCTGTGGAGTATTAAACCCTAGCCTGATCTGTCATTCCTGGGGAGCATTAAACCCTAGCCTGATCTGCCATTCCTGGGGAGCATTAAACCCTAGCCTGATCTCTCTGTCCTGGGAAGCATTAAATCCTAGCCTGATCTGTCATTCCTGGGGAGTATTAAACCCTAGCCTGATCTGTCATTCCTGGGGAGCATTAAACCCTAGCCTGATCTGTCATTCCTGGGGAGTATTAAACCTTAGCCTGATCTGTCATTCCTGTGAAGCATTAAACCCTAGCCTGATCTGTTATTCCTGTGGAGCATTAAACCCTAGCCTGATATGCCATTCCTGGGGAGCATTAAACCCTAGCCTGATCTATCTGTCCTGGGGAGCATTAAACCCTAGTCTGATCTGTCATTCTTGGGGAGCCTTAAACCCTAGCCTGATCTGTCATTCCTGGGGAGCATTCAACCCTAGCCTGATCTGTCATTCATGTGGAGCATTAAACCCTAGCCTGATCTGTCATTCTTGTGGAGTATTAAACCCTAGCCTGATCTGTCATTCCTGTGGAGTATTAAACCCTAGCCTGATCTGTCATTCCTGTGGAGCATTAAACCCTAGCCTGATCTGTCATTCCTGGCGAGTGTTAAACCCTAGCCTGATCTGTCATTCCTGGGGAGCATTAAACCCTAGCCTGATCTGTCATTCCTGGGGAGTATTAAACCCTAGCCTGATCTGCCATTCCTAGGGAGCATTAAACCCTAGCCTGATCTATCTGTCCTGAGTAGCATTAAACCCTAGCCTGATCTGCCATTCCTGGGGAGCATTAAACCCTAGCCTGATCTGTCATTCCTGTGGAGCATTAAACCCTAGCCTGATCTGTCATTCCTGGGGAGCATTAAACCCTAGCCTGATCTGTCATTCCAGGGGAGCATTAAATCCTAGCTTGATCTGTCATTCCTGGGGAGCATTAAACCATAGTCTGATGTGTCATTCCTGGAGAGCATTAAACTCTAGCCTGATATGTCGTTCCTGTGGAGCATTAAACCCTAGCCTGATGTGTCATTCCTGGGGAGCACTAAGCCCTAGCCTGATCTGTCATTCCTGAGGAGCATTAAACCCTAGCCTGATCTTTTATTCCTGGGGAGCATTAAAAGGAGGACATATTATGGAATGAATATGAATATTTTTTTCTTCTTCAGTATATTTGTCACCACCTGAAAAAGATTTGTGGTGTTGATTGTAACAGGAAATATATTATAGATTTGGATTCAAGGTTAGTGTCTGGTAATGAATTGTTTTTTTCATGCAAATGCATGATTCAGATAAGATTTCTTATTATCCTTGTGAAGTGCTATTACTATTTTCTATGATATACTGGTGATTAAAAAATGGTAATTGATCAACTTAGTTTCTCTCTTCAGTGCTAGTGAAAGTATTCCTGAGGTCTAACACACTTGGGATTCCAACAATTTTAATGATAATTATCACTTTAAAAATATAGAGATACTTTATTCCAGAGCCTGGTTTGGTCTTTTCAGATGTTTCAAAGAGAAATGCTCCTCTTTCATTCAGTGCGTCATGCTGAAGTACAACCATTTTGCTCATGTATCAACAGTTTTTTCCTCTTTGTTTTAAGGTTTTGGCCTCCATTTGTTGTTTCAATAGCTTCTCTCATTTTCCTCTTTGACTTTGGCCACTGCTGTTGTTCAGCTATGATAAAGTAACATTGTCAGAGGAAATTTAGGTCACAATGACCCAACCAAACCCTGACCTTAACATGGTATCTCTTTACCTATAATTTATTCACAGGATTTCTTGCTGTTGTCTTGTTTTGTAGTGGAACAATTTTAAGGTCTTCATTAGCCTTCAGAAAATGGATTTTCTCTGACTGCCTAATTCTTCTGCTTAATTTTTGTGGCCTTAGCTATGTTTAATCCAGACATGAAGTTGTTGTGTATAATACTGTATTACTCAATTGAGACAATTTTTGATTTTGATCAAGAACTCTGTTTTTCAGGAAACTTTGTCAGACACGTTTGCACATTACTGGAAAGGAAGCTCAGAGTTGGTTCTGAGTTTTCTGCAAACAAAGATGTGGGTTCTGACTCTTATCAACCAACATGGCCAAAGAGTGAGGTCTTGACTGGAAATGGCTCTGTCCACACATCTGAAATTAATGCAAAAATACAAGAAGAGACACAACATGAAACCTTTACCTCAGGTGCAGTTTTGGACTGATTGTGTAGTGTTTGCAAAGTCAGTTTTATTATGTTATTGATGTTTGGTATTAGTATGGTTTAAATTAATCTCACTGAAACAGAGAATTTGCATTGTGACCATTATGGCCCCTCATTACCAGAGCTTTTCCAGGTTTCTATAGCTAGTCCTTGGAAGGTAAAGCACTGCTGTCAAATGGCAAGTGTGTGCATTGGGATTAATTTTTGGCTGCTTGTTCACCAATTTTCTGCCCAAATTTCAATGGAAAATATAAGAAACAACCAGTGTCTCCCAAAATAAGCAAATGGAATTTGAAGCATTTTCAGAAATTTTTAAAAAGAAACAAAAGTAAGGAAAAGAAAACACTTTCAAGAGACTTTTTCAACTGGTTTGTCTCCGGCCGGTTGGGGTTCTTAATGATGTTCTTAATGATGTTATGTTCAATTTAGACCACTTGTTTCATTTGTTTGCAAGGACCACAATGGAAACTACTGGTTCACCAGCAATTGTGTAATCCTATAAAAAGACTTTTTTTTGTTGTTTTAGTTAATATGGATCATACGTTTGTCAATAAAAGAGTCATCTTTGGGAATTGAAGTCGCAATCAGTTCTACTTTTTCCATTGAATGCTCTTCCAAGCGAGTCACAGATCACTTGTTGGTGAGCCAAGCAAAAAAGTAGGTTATTACAAAGACGATTGGAGGCAAACATGCGCGATTGGTTGAATAACAATCTCGAAACTACATATTGTCTAAACCGAGCCTTCAAGAAAGCCTCTCAGTCTCAGAGACAGTTCCTCTCTTTCATTATTTTTCTTTTTGTCTTTAAGTATTGACTGGTACTGTTTATTTTTAGCTTGATATGGGATGATGCTACTGGATCACTGATATCTAAAGCATTAGAACATATAGGAACATTATATCAATATTTATGTTGTGCATACATTCAGTTCAGTCTGAGGCGTGCCTCTGGACAAGGAATGTAAGGAACAGGAGATCAGATGTTCCTTCAAATTCAGTGAATCAGGCTGTGATGAGTGCAGAGAATTTCTAGAGATAAGGTCTAAACAAACAAATTTCTTTTTATTCCACAGGAAAGTTAATCACTTATGATGTTATTAATAACCGTTGGTGCGAAAACATCGGAAGAGCGCACAAGAGTAATAACGTGATGTAAGCCATTAAGCCACTCTTTCAGTAATGATTAACAGGCAGATTCTGTTTCCGTGCATCTGTTCAGTAATAGATCACAGGTAACGTCAAAATGTGGTAAGAACTTAGAGTCTTTCCACATTTGAACGTCTTCTGTGATCAATAACTGTACAGACCTTCTGCAACACGAGATATATTTGTTTTATATTGTTAGAGAGCAAATAATGTAAATGGTGACGTCATCTATGCGTCTGTCCTCTAATAGATCATAAGTAAGAACCAATGAGACTGCACGTGTTCTTCCGCTTATCATATAAAGTGCATGTATTTTCTTTGCCTTACGATGTGTTTACTTCGGGTTTGGATCACGACGATTCTACTGCATGGTGCTTATGTTGTTCTATCCAAACTCCCTTGAAAGAAAATGAGGTTAATAAACAAAAATAATATCGTCCATGAATTATAAGAAAGGTGAATCAATGATTATGGAAAATACACCAACACGCAGTTAATTTTTTTATACTAGGATTGTGGCAGACTTGAGACTTGGTGTTTACTACCAGAAATGCCACGACCCCGACTGTAGAGGGATTGACTATCGTTCCCCTGGTATGTTCTGGCTGCCGAAAACACATATTTTAGGATTTGTCGGGGAGCAGACTTAAAATCGAGAGTGCGGAAGAACGATTCATGGAGAGTTCTCGTGCAGATTCCAATTGAAATGCAAAGTATGGCAGGGTTTTTTCCAGGAACTGGAGAAGTAACCTTCATTTTCTATCTACCTACCTATCTAATCTATCTAATCTATCTATCTATCTATCTATCTATCTAATCTATCTAATCTATCTATCTATCTATCTATCTATCTATCTATCTAATCTATCTAATCTATCTATCTATCTAACTATCTATCTAATCTATCTAATCTATCCATCTATCTATCTATCTATCTATCTATATTCCAATCTTTACCAGCATCATTCTAGCTTTTTACAGTCCTTCAAAAAGATAGTCAAGAGACGCTCACTCTTAAAATTATAAGAAAGGTGTGTATTTTTGCGAAAAATTTTCCAGACTTTGCAAAACTATGGAAATAAAGATGGAGCCTTAAAAAATAATCTGGGAGAAGTCTGGAGTCTATTCCTAACGGCGGGAAGTGCTTAACTAAATTTCACATTCATCCATTAATTACCCAAACATTGGGAAAGCTTTATCGGTTGCACTATTTGTAGAAGCATTGAGGGGATAAAAGACTTTCTACCATATAAACTAGTCATAGCCTATTGTCGTATGTTAAAAAAAAAGCAATTTGCAAACCATTTATCGTGTGGTTACTTTCAGAAAAGCCTATACCACAGGAAATCAATCCGTTGTCAAGTTGTGAGGTAATTGAATAATCACACTCCTGTGTAAAAAAAATTGAATACGATTCATGAAGTGTAGTTTACGCTGATTAATCCCATAGCTCTTTTGTTAATTCATTTAAAAATCTTTAAAACCGTTTATTTTCGTTTTTCAGTTTGACGAGTTTTCAACTAATGATTTTGATGACCAAGAGCTTTGTAAGTTGTTATCTGAATGCGAGCAGAGGCTAAATGATTCTAGGAATGATGAAATGGAAGAAATGCTAAATACAAAGGAGAACAACATGAACGAAGATTTTGTCCTAAGAAATAAACAAGATGTAATGCAATTTGACAATAGTGGTTGTGTTACGCAACCTAAAGTTTGTGATTGTGACTTCGGTAATGACTTCGACGATGCATTACTGCTTGAGCTTCAGGTTCCACACCACACTTGTGATAACGAAGGTGCAGTTTCACATACAAGAAGCCTTAGGGATCACAACAACCATACGTTACAATCTTGTCACGATAATGAGAATTACATGAACGAAATATGGAAGTTATCAGACGAGAGAAGCAACAAAACCAAATTAAATAAAACGGCGGGAATTGACCTCTCACCAAATTATGCGATTTGTCAGGATGAAACACAAGCCAGGATGAGTGGAAAATATATGTGTGGTGGGGTATTACTTGAGAATTATTACGTTGATAATGCAAGGGAAAAATTTTTATCAAAAGAGGAAGTTTCTGAGTGGTTAGATGAAGAATCTCTTGGTGATTTAGAGTTGTCCATGGCTGCGGAGGAGGCCGAAAGTACGGCTTTACTCAAATGTATCCTACTAGTTTAGCACACTATTTTTTATGTGACAACTCTCTTTTCCAGGAAAAGCTTCAAAGATAGTGTAAGTTATTTGTTAAGTTCAATTCGATGTTGTCCTGTAGAGCCCTGATTTTAAAGTCAGTTTCGAGAAGTGTTTTCAAACTACATAAATGAGTGGTAAACGATGTAGCGCTGAGATATCTCAGTTCTCAAATATGTGATAAGCTGTTTTTAACCGAAAAGAAAGCTTTGAAAAAGAGAGGCTTTCAAACAAAGCTGTAAGAACCTAAATAAAAAACTTTAGAAAAGAAGTTTGAAAATCACTCGCCTTCGTCTCTTCTCACATCCCCAGTTATTTGATCATGATTTAGAGCCCGTAAAAAAGATTTTCATTGCTCTTATGACATAACTAGTTGTCACGGAACAAATGCGGGCCCCTTTAATAAAGCATCCGCTTGGAAACTGAATTGACCAATCAGAAGATGCGTACTGTGTTCATTTACGTTAGGAAGCCTCATAGAAAAAATAAGGCCGGTTCAAGGTGTTCAGTTGGTAAACGGAAACGTGATATTAAACTGTGCGACAGTAGAAGAGGAGTACAAAAACAAGGGAGGATTGGGTTGCTGTCGCTGATCTTACTTTTTATCTCCCTCCCCCCCTCCCGAAAAAAAAATTACCATGCTATCCGGCAGTTGGGTCGGGCATTAGTACATATTTTGGCCCACAAGAGGCGATGTTGAAGCTTTGAATTGATCGAGGCATGACATCTGTTGTCCAAGTGTGATTTCAAAGACTTAAGTGTAAATCATTTTTTTGTTATTGTAGTTGTTAGCAATAAGATGTAAACTGTGTTGTCATTTTCTATTCGTGATCACTGTGCCGCATCTTGCCTAATAATGGTAAGCGAACGAAGTGGAGTGCAAATTGGTCCCAAATCATACATGTGATTTCAAAATCTGTGTTGAATATGTTTGGACGTAAGGCAAGAAAACTGGGTCTAGTTCATAAACTCGGCTAACATCTTCAGTATAATTTAGAATAAAAGACGTAAAATCTATCTCCATGGCGACAGCATACCTCAAAATGATCAATTCAATTTTCCTAAGTTTGCTGGTTTTACTGTATTGTCTCTTGATATGTTTTCTAAATTACTGTAAAAACCCTTAAGAAGCCTCTCGTGGATAAAATGTTTAAGTTTTTTTTTTTTCGTTGTCAAACTGTAATAAGCTGGTGACTCACGACATGTAAAATTGACAAAACCTTTTATATTTATAGAAATGCAAAACTAGCTAAAGGCACAATTGCTGACGTTATACCACAGATGTTTGAGGATGTCGTCCATAGTGACTTGAAATGAATGGAAAACTCACTCATTAGAATGTATTTTTAAGATAATGATCTGGAAAAGCCGTATGCAGCCTGCGTTATGTGTATGACGTCATTGCTGTTTTAAGGCACTCGATCTGAATCGAAGTGAGGGAGCAGCGAAAATATATCTCAGGTATTTATTTCTTTTTGATATTTAAAATGTACAAAGAAAGATAAGATTAAATGATAGTGAATTATGATATCTAAACAACCGAGTGAAGGATGATATTTCAATTCCACAGGAAAAAAGAAACATTTTTTGCGTCCTTGGAATTCAAACATGACAATTGTTTATTACTACCTCTCCATTTTTTTCGTTTGAAGGGCTGATAGAGAAATCCGTAGTTACTCAGGCCTGTCCTCAAAAACTTCGCCCAATCCTCAGAAAAGGAATCGAAGTTCAGAAATTTTAAAACTGGTTAACGCTGTTTCCTATTCTACGTTTTTAGTGGTTATTTAGAATTTGTTCGCAGGGATAATAACAACAATATGTCAACATTTTTTATACAGTGACTTATTGTTTACCGCGACACGTTCTTTCTGGCGCTCGAATAAAGCAGAAATACCGTAAAAGAATAAGACAACTTTGAAATTTACATCACTGGAGAAAATGTAATTGCAAGGTAGGGGAGAAATTACTGTTTTCAAGAATTTCTTTACCAACCTTCTTTTCCGGTTTAGGGACAATTTCATAATACTGTGACAACATGAATCGTTCTTATTCAGTTGTCAAATGTGCTGAATTATGGTTCAGAGAAGTTCCCGTTAAAGCATCCGTTACGCACAGCAGTCTCTTCAAAAATTGATATCATACATGACGATTATGATATGGCTACATTTTATCATTTTTAACTTCTTTGTGAGAAAGAGAGACACGGCATCCGAGACCTGTCGTGTATTAAGAGATTCCACAAACATACAGTGCGCTTCACCTGGATAAAAATGCATTACCCGTTACTTTACTTTATTATCCAAATCTTCGTGAGTACAAATAACACGCGAGACGAGTACAAATGTCATGCGATATTTGTACTCCAGAAATACCCGCGAAATTCACTCACACTGAAATAACAATTTTGCGTGTTGGATAGCAAATCTCTTATCAAACGTTTTGTTGTGTAGTATCGCTGAGTATTTTTACTCGTTGTTTGTATTTGACTCGCCCTACAGGCTCGTCAAAATACGGCACAACTCGTTAAAATGCTCAGCGATACCACACAACAAAACGTCTAATTAACAAATGGTAAACACCACAGCGTACACTATTGAGTTATGGATGCACTTGGGAGGTTTGCTAAGCACTCAAGAAGCTAGAGTCGCTCTCGGCTATCGCCTCGAGCGACTCTTACGCTTCTTTCGTGCTTAGCAGCCTCCCGCGTGCATCCATAACTCCCTAGTGTACGCTGTGGTGTTTACCATTTGTTTTATAACATAACATTGATACATTGTAGCTAAAGAGGTCCCTTTTATTTAACAAATCTTACGTAGCCAGATTAAAACAAGCGCGCGCGGAAAAATAGTCTTTGCAGCGTACACCCATGGGCAAATGGGGGACGCTAAATTGACCAATCAGAGCGCGCGCTTTACATTGGTTATGTTATAATAAGATATATTTATCATCCAAATGTGCTTCATAGAGTACAAATAATGCGCGAGACGAGTACAAATATCACGAGATATTCGTACTCCAGAAATATCCGCGAAATTTGCCCGCGCTGAAATAATAATATGGCGTGTTGGATAATAAATCTCTCGCCCTACGGGCTCGTCAAAATACGGCACAATTCGTAAAAACACTCAGCAATACTACACAACAAAACTCCTAATAAGATATATTTATTTGAGTATATTCTGAAATTCTACTCGATCTTCAAACTTCCCCTCAGCCCATCAGCAGAAAACAGGAAGATGGCGTCCAAAAGGACCTTCTGGGCTTTCATTATTGCTTTCTGTAAGCACTGTTCTCTTTATCTCATGGATTATTAAGTTAAGAGACTAAATGTGTTATTTAAACCTATTCAATAGGATTGGAATTAGTTAATTTTAGACACTCGGGTTTTGTTCTCATGAAAATAGCCCGCATGTTAATTCTTTAAATATCCAGGCTTGCATTAAATAACTCGCGAGAAAGTGAGTGACACGCGCACGGGAGACACACTGTGGATAACCCCGGCTGGAGAACATTAAGAGAATAGAGTTACTGCTCCTTGGGAAATTACGAGTAAACACAGCACTCAAGTTGATTTCCGCTTCTCTCTCGAGATCACGACCATGTTTGTGTCGTAATTTATGCGGCGCCTGAAGTCAACAACAAAAAAATGCATTAGCGGTTTTTTTGTTTCGATTTTTGACTACATTGTACTAAAAAAACGAACATTTCCAAAATTGTACAAAAAAGAAAAAGGGCCCCACTCACTGCGCTCAGAATCTTTTCACTTTTGTTGTTTGGCATCAAACGCGCGCTTGCGTAGCTATGTCATTTACATTTTATATGAGAACAGTCTGTCCCAAAGGCGCTTAATTAAAAATTTCATTCATCAAATTTTGAAAGCAAACTGAAACAATAAAAGAAAAAAGTGTTTATCTTACGAATTGAAATATCTCAATAACGATAAACAAGAGCTTTGGATACTGCTACAATATCTTTTCTCATTTAATTTTCTTTTTTCTTTGGACATACAGTTTTCTCCTATGTGATGTCACTTCCCTATGTTTTTCTCAGTAGTGTTCATAGACATAACCAAACATATATAGCTTAGCTTTTAATAACCCCTCACATCAGTATACATATTCTCCATGTCCTTGTCCATACAGTTCTCTCCTATGTGATGTCATTTCCCTATGTTTTTCTCAGTAGTGTTCATAGACATAACCAAACATATATAGCTTAGCTTTTAATAACCCCTCACATCAGTCTACATATTCTCCATGTTCTTCTCCATACAGTTCTCTCCTATGTGATGTCATTTCCCTATGTTCTTCTCAGTAGTGTTCATAGACATAACCAAACATATATAGCTTAGCTTTTAATAACCCCTGACATCAGTATACATATTCTCCATGTTCTTCTCCATACAGTTCTCTGCTATGTGATGTCATTTCCCTATGTTTTTCTCAGTAGTGTTCATAGACATAACCAAACATATATAGCTTAGCTTTTAATAACCCCTGACATCAGTATACATATTCTCCATGTTCTTCTCCATACAGTTCTTAAGTTGGTGACAAGGAGAATTTGTTTAACAATCAAAGGTGTACATGTCTTTTGCTGGTGATCATTTCCTTTATTCTCGTGACCTTCATGTTTGATTCAGGGCTAACAGTGTAAGGAGAAATTAGGGTTCATCAAAAAGTCATATTGAGCGTTCCCTGAAACGACTCTGAAAAAAGCCTCCTCCCTCATTTTTCTATCTTTTTCTCTTGATTTTATAAGCAGCTGGGCTAATGGCGGAAGTATGCCTTCAGAGAGTCGTCCCACGGTTTCGCTTAAGCCTACTTTTGCAAGCTCCAAAAGGGCATTATGTGGAGCTGAATTTCACCTTGAAGACATCATATGAAATGCCCTGCATTTATAATAGATACCTTGAGTTTCGTGATGGATACAACGAGTTTGCTAATCTTCTTGGAAGATTTTGTGGAAGAAACATTTCTGGTATTGTGCGATCTAGTGGACAGAACTTGTGGTTGAGGAAATCAGATTACTCCAATTACCTTTTCAGAGGTTCATACAGAAACAAGACTACTAATATAACAGGCAAGTATTGAGATACTAAAATGAGCCCCTGAAAGTCATTTTATACATATCGAGAGTGGTCATTGCCTATGCTCCTGAGACTCAAATACTTCTGTGATGGCTGAGCATGACATTTTCTTATCCTTCAGTGAAACCCACCTTGGATAAAGTGCTCAAGACTCAGTATGTGCTTTTCAACCGTCATCAATCCCTATGGTGTCCAGCACAGGGTGCACCGGCTCCAGTCATTGTTTGGAGAAAGAACGGCAGAGTGGTACAGAACAGTACAAGTGTACAATTGCATCAGCCGACCATCACTGGAGAAAACAGAGACAAGTACAGCTGTGAAGTGAACACACAGGATGGTTTTGAGAAAAAAGAAATCCGTCTTCTCATCGAAAGTGAGTTTTAGTCATAAAAATTTGATTCTTAACTGAATCAGGCTAAGAGGGATATATAGTGCACATTTGACATTTTCTATACCTCGCTGACAAAATGAATAACTCCTGATACTTTTTAATCCGTCTTCGAAGCCTAAAGACTGTAACCATAGTTTTATTGACCTATCAAAACGTTTCCTTGCCTTGCTCTGGATTACTATTGAGTTTTCGCGGGATGACTTGAGGATACCAACCGTTTTAAAGGACTCAAATGCACTCTCTAGCAATTCCAGCCAAACAGACTAAAATACCTTCACTATGACCTTGCATCAAGCACTACGATAGTAAAAGTATGTCTTTTTTTTATATTCTAGGATGCCCAGATCGCTGCTATTGTACCACTGCAGTTGGAATTATGCGCTCAGTTACTCGCGTTGAATGTGGGGGAAAATATTTACACTCAGTTCCACGGTACTTGCCCTTTTCTACAGCGACATTGTAAGTATTTCAACTCTTCGTTTTACGAGGAGGTGATGAAGGAGTGGGGCCGGGGGACGGACAGAGAGGAAATATACATCAATACGACAAGATGTGAAACACTCGACCTTACTCAATGATTCATCCTCCTTTCAGGGACTTGAGTTCGAACCAGATAGAGATGTTACCACCTGGAGTCTTCGATAACAACCCAAAATTGACCATATTGTAAGTAGATGATAGTTATGCATACCTGTATATTGATATTGACGCGCAGTTAGTTACGAATTACCTAATTTCTCACGCGTTGAGGATGTAGTCAGCTATGAGCTAACGCAATGGAACCAGGTACGATGGTTAATTGATTGGTTGTGATAAGCAGATGGCAGTAGCCTGGCCTCATTAAATCATTTAAAAATTTTTCAAAACAAGGCTAGTACCGGATATTGGTGGCCTTGGATGTAACAATTTCATTTTCTATCTTTACCAAGTTCTTTTGATTTCGTATTTGTTTTATTTTCATGCGTCAGATACCCCGCGAGGATATTGTGATAAAATAAGAGAGGGAAGAAACGAAAGTTGATCGTCCTCGCAGGCTTTTTCTCTATAACTGTTTGCTGTACCCTCTCCCCCTCCTCCTCCCTCCTCCCCCTCCCCCTCCCCCGCCTCTTCCCGCTCCTTACTGATACAGCATTGATCATTTTATCATGTGATGGTTAGACAAAGTTTTAACTCTTTTAGATGGCTTCGTAATGACAAGATCAGGATTACCGAGAAACTGTTTATATTCTCTTAATCAGAAGGACAAATTTAACTTTATCTTCAAACTATGGTTCTTTTTTATCTGATTTCAATCAGTATGATCCAAGTAAGTTTTAAAACAGGTCAGAGGAACACCTTTTGAAAGCTTTTCCCCTAACGGAAGCAAAGTAAAAAATAATCACATTAGCCTTCTTACCTTCAGAAACTCAGCCATTCGAAAAGATGGTGTCAGAGTTATAGTTCTCCGAACTCCTGCTCCGTCTAGACTTCAGTTGCTTTAAAGGAATTAAAAAAGTTTTTAAAATGATGTTTAGACGTACTACACTACTCTATTGTCAGTACCGCACCAGAGGATAACTCTTTTTCCTTAGTTCCTGCATGGTTTCGCAAGGGGCTTCCCATAACGCAAACAATGTAAAAAATAATCGACTTGGACTTGTTATATTCAAAATCTAAGCCATTCGAAAAGATGATATGGTGTCAGAATTATAGTTCCCCGAACTCCAGCTCCATCCAGGCTTCAGTTGCTTTAATTAAAGGACTTAATTTTTTGTTAACGATGCTTAGACTTATTACACTAGTCAGTTCCCCACCAGTGAATAACTGTTTTCCCATAGTTCCTTGTTTCGCACTTTTCTCGTTCAAAAATATATAAACATCAACCCTCCCTCCTGGCATAAAACCCGATCACAACGCAACAACATTTTATGACTTGAACCATTCCAGCTAATACAAATCAAGCTTTAGAAATAATTGCTTTACAATGTCACATGTTCAATCCTCTTACTTTATTCAAAAGGATTTACAAGAGATATATTGCTGTGAACAATACGTCAATACTTATCGTCCATATATAGAAAATGCTATTGATTGAATTTCTATTTCATAACCGTGAAACCGAGAGCACCTTCTCAGTATTTTCAATAGAAGTTGACGTAGTTGAGCCGAGAAAAACTCTAGCTTCTTGAGTGCTTAGCAAACCAGCCCGAAAAACATAGACTGGCTCTCGAAATATGTCGGGTGTCGAAAACATTTTTACAAAAAATTGTCGCAAAATTTGAATTTACGCTAGCCAGAAAAAAAATTTTTATCAATTGCCGAAATAAGCCTAAAAGGAGAAAATTCATTCTTCAACCGGCACATCTACCAATGGCTGGTTCCAAATTTTAATAAAAATCCCATTCTCTTAGTAATCAATTGCACTACTTTCAGCGCGTATTTCACCCAGTTCAAGGGTAATAGTATCAATCCAGGAGATTATAACCAATAAACTGTTTATATCCTTTTGATCAAAAGGACATATTTATCTTTATTTTTAAACTACGGTTTTTAATTTAATTTTTTATCACAATCCTATTTCAGTCATTATTAATCCCTATAGGTTTTAAAGGAGTTCAGATGAACAACTTACATGGGCCTTTTTCCCGTAACGCAAGCAATGTAAAAAATCATGGAATTGGACTTCTTACATTCGAAAACTCGACCATTCTAAAAGATGGTGTCAGAATTATAGTTCCCCGAACTCAAGCTCCATCTAGACCTCAGTTGCTCTAAAGGACTTAAAATGTTTTTTTTTTTGTCGGTTTTTACTCTTTTGTCGGTTCCACAGCAGGGGATAACTCTTTTCCCCATGTTTCTGGTTTCTCACTTTTTACCGTGCAAAAATAAATAACCTCAATTTTCCCTCCCCAAAGCCTATATAGTCTCAGAGCCCTTTAATATTTACTTGGAATAAAAACCGATTACGACGCAACAACATTTCATGACTTGAACCATTTCAGCTAATACAAATCAAGCTTTAGAAAAAATTGGTTTACAATATCACATGTTCAATCGTCTTACTTTATTTAAAAGGATCATAAGAGATATGTTGATGTGAACAATCACGTTAGCAGTTATCATCTACGTATAGAGAAAGCTATTGACTGAATGTCTATTTCATGACAAGCCGAGAGCACCTTCTCAGTATTTTCAACACAAGTTGACTCTGATCGCCGTGAGAAACTTTAAATTCTCGAGTGCTTAGCAAACTATCCAAAAACATTGACTGGCTCTCGAAATATGTCAGGTGTCCAAAACATTTTACGGAAAATTATCGCAATAGTTAAATTTGCGTTGGTCAAAAGAAAATGACACGAAAAAAATATACGGTATGTAAAATGTTTAACCTAAGATATGTCCTCCATCAACAGAGTTATGGAACCTGATAGAGGAGATATCACAGCAATTATCAGCCACTTACCATAATTTAATGAAGAATAGCTTTTATTCGGCTTGAAAGAAATGCCCTGACATTTGTCTATTATCCAACACCTGGATATACTTGAGGCTTGAACGAGACTCGAACTCGTGCCTCTCACATGCTAATTCAGCGCTACTACCAACCGGGCTACAGAGCCTCGCGTTGAAAACGAGGTACAGTTAAGAGGGTTCTTTCTAGTGGAGCGGACTCATATAATTTGTAATAACGTAAATTTTATTTGATCGGTGTCATTGACTCAAATAAAGCTTTATTACCATCAGGTGAGCGAAATGTTACCAATTACCGAAAATAAGGCTGAGAAGAGAGAATTCATCCTTCAACTCTCTAAAGTTTCCCTTGTTCCAACCGCACCATTTGTTGAGAAATCCGAAAAGAAGCCTATAGGGTTATTTTCTATTTCGAACGAATTTTTCTTTTTTCAACATTTTAGTGTGTTAAAAATGTTATGAATTTACTGATTTGCTATTGCAATATTTGTGTTTATCAAGGGACTTCATAACACTTTTAAATGTTATCTTTTTTATTACTATGAGTCAATTAAAACGAATTGGTCAAAAGGACACAATAACCTAGACACACTCTGAGATTCATAATTACCTATTTAGGAGAGATCTTAAATTTAGTTATGTCCAATTCTTAGGTATTTAAGTAAAAACCAAATCAAGGAGCTACTACCTGGAGTCTTCGCTAACAATTCCAAGTTGACTCACCTTTATATAACACATGTAATGCACATTTATCACAACCTGCTTTCAAATTTTAATAGAAATCCCACTCTCATAGCTATCAATCGCACTGCTTTCAGCCCTTATTTTCACCTCAAGGCAATAGTATTAATCCAAGAGAATATAACTGATAAACTGTTTACATCCTCTTGATCAGAAGGACACATTTAACTCTATCTTCAAATAACGGTTTTTTTTTATCAAAATCTGATTTCAGTCATTGTTAATCCCAGTAAGTTTTAGAAGAGGTCAGAGAACACCTTTCATAGGCCTTTTTCCTCTAACGTAAGCAATGTAAAAAGGGAAAGAATTGGAAATCTTACATTTAGAAACTCAGCCATTCGAAAAGATAGTGCCAGAATAATAGTTCTCCGAACTCCAACTCCATCTAGAAATCAGTTGCTTTAAAGGAATTAAAAGAAAATTTTAATGATGTCTAGACTTGCTACACTACTCTTTTGTCAGTTGCGCACCAGGGGATAACTCTTTTCCCCTAGTTCCTGGTTTGGCACGTTTCCCGCGCAAAAGTGAATAAATCTTAACCTCCTGCCCCGATGACTATTTACTATCATAGGACACTCTATAGCCCTTTAATATTTACTTGGCATAAAAACCGATTACGACGCAACAATATTTCATGATTTTAACCATTGCATCAAATATAAATCAAGCTTTAGACATAATTGGTTTACAACATCACATGATCATCCGTCTTACTTTATTCAAAGGGATCACAAGAGATACGCTGATGTGAACGAATTATGCGCTCAGTTACTCGCGTTGAATGTGGGGGAAAATATTTACACTCAGTTCCACAGTACTTGCCCTTTTCTACAGCGAGATTGTAACCATTTCAACTCTTCGTTTTACGAGGAGGTAATGAAGGAGTGGGGCGGGGGGACGGACAGAGAAGAAAATATACATCAACAGGACAAGATGTGAAACACTCGACCTTACTCAATGATTCATCCTCCTTTCAGGGACTTGAGTTGGAACCAGATATGGATGTTATTACCTGGAGTCTTCGATAACAACCCAAAATTGACCATATTGTAAGTAGATGATAGTTATGCATACCTGTATATTGATATTGACGCGCAGTTAGTTACGAATTACCTAATTTCTCACGCGTTGAGGATGTAGTCAGCTATGAGCTAACGCAATGGAACCAGGTACGATGGTTAATTGATTGGTAGTGATAAGCAGATGGCAGTAGCCTGGCCTCATTAAATCATTTAAAAATTTTTCAAAACAAGGCTAGTACCGGATATTGGTGGCCTTGGATGTAACAATTTCATTTTCTATCTTTACCAAGTTCTTTTGATTTCGTATTTGTTTTATTTTCATGCGTCAGATACCCCGCGAGGATATTGTGATAAAATAAGAGAGGGAAGAAACGAAAGTTGATCGTCCTCGCAGGCTTTTTCTCTATAACTGTTTGCTGTACCCTCTCCCCCTCCTCCTCCCTCCTCCCCCTCCCCCTCCCCCGCCTCTTCCCGCTCCTTACTGATACAGCATTGATCATTTTATCATGTGATGGTTAGACAAAGTTTTAACTCTTTTAGATGGCTTCGTAATGACAAGATCAGGATTACCGAGAAACTGTTTATATTCTCTTAATCAGAAGGACAAATTTAACTTTATCTTTAAACTATGGTTCTTTTTTATCTGATTTCAATCATTATGATCCAAGTAAGTTTTAAAACAGGTCAGAGGAACACCTTTCGAAAGCTTTTCCCCTAACGGAAGCAAAGTAAAAAATAATCACATTAGCCTTCTTACCTTCAGAAACTCAGCCATTCGAAAAGATGGTGTCAGAGTTATAGTTCTCCGAACTCCTGCTCCGTCTAGACTTCAGTTGCTTTAAAGGAATTAAAAAAGTTTTTAAAATGATGTTTAGACGTACTACACTACTCTATTGTCAGTACCGCACCAGAGGATAACTCTTTTTCCTTAGTTCCTGCATGGTTTCGCAAGGGGCTTCCCATAACGCAAACAATGTAAAAAATAATCGACTTGGACTTGTTATATTCAAAATCTAAGCCATTCGAAAAGATGATATGGTGTCAGAATTATAGTTCCCCGAACTCCAGCTCCATCCAGGCTTCAGTTGCTTTAATTAAAGGACTTAATTTTTTGTTAACGATGCTTAGACTTATTACACTAGTCAGTTCCCCACCAGTGAATAACTGTTTTCCCATAGTTCCTTGTTTCGCACTTTTCTCGTTCAAAAATATATAAACATCAACCCTCCCTCCTGGCTTAAAACCCGATCACAACGCAACAACATTTTATGACTTGAACCATTCCAGCTAATACAAATCAAGCTTTAGAAATAATTGCTTTACAATGTCACATGTTCAATCCTCTTACTTTATTCAAAAGGATTTACAAGAGATATATTGCTGTGAACAATACGTCAATACTTATCGTCCATATATAGAAAATGCTATTGATTGAATTTCTATTTCATAACCGGAAACCGAGAGCACCTTCTCAGTATTTTCAATAGAAGTTGACGTTGTTGAGCCGAGAAAAACTCTAGCTTCTTGAGTGCTTAGCAAACCAGCCCGAAAAACATAGACTGGCTCTCGAAATATGTCGGGTGTCGAAAACACTTTTACAAAAAATTGTCGCAAAATTTGAATTTACGCTAGCCAGAAAAAAATTTTTTATCAATTGCCGAAATAAGCCTAAAAGGAGAAAATTCATTCTTCAACCAGCACATCTACCAATGGCTGGTTCCAAATTTTAATAAAAATCCCATTCTCTTAGTAATCAATTGCACTACTTTCAGCGCGTATTTCACCCAGTTCAAGGGTAATAGTATCAATCCAGGAGATTATAACCAATAAACTGTTTATATCCTTTTGATCAAAAGGACATATTTATCTTTATTTTTAAACTACGGTTTTTAATTTAATTTTTTATGACGATCCTATTTCAGTCATTATTAATCCCTATAGGTTTTAAAGGAGTTCAGATGAACAACTTACATGGGCCTTTTTCCCGTAACGCAAGCAATGTAAAAAATCATGGAATTGGACTTCTTACATTCGAAAACTCGGCCATTCTAAAAGATGGTGTCAGAATTATAGTTCCCCGAACTCAAGCTCCATCTAGACCTCAGTTGCTCTAAAGGACTTAAAATGTTTTTTTTTTTGTCGGTTTTTACTCTTTTGTCGGTTCCACAGCAGGGGATAACTCTTTTCCCCATGTTTCTGGTTTCTCACTTTTTACCGTGCAAAAATAAATAACCTCAATTTTCCCTCCCCAAAGCCTATATAGTCTCAGAGCCCTTTAATATTTACTTGGAATAAAAACCGATTACGACGCAACAACATTTCATGACTTGAACCATTTCAGCTAATACAAATCAAGCTTTAGAAAAAATTGGTTTACAATATCACATGTTCAATCGTCTTACTTTATTTAAAAGGATCATAAGAGATATGTTGATGTGAACAATCACGTTAGCAGTTATCATCTACGTATAGAGAAAGCTATTGACTGAATGTCTATTTCATGACAAGCCGAGAGCACCTTCTCAGTATTTTCAACACAAGTTGACTCTGATCGCCGTGAGAAACTTTAAATTCTCGAGTGCTTAGCAAACTATCCAAAAACATTGACTGGCTCTCGAAATATGTCAGGTGTCCAAAACATTTTACGGAAAATTATCGCAATAGTTAAATTTGCGTTGGTCAAAAGAAAATGACACGAAAAAAATATACGGTATGTAAAATGTTTAACCTAAGATATGTCCTCCATCAACAGAGTTATGGAACCTGATAGAGGAGATATCACAGCAATTATCAGCCACTTACCATAATTTAATGAAGAATAGCTTTTATTCGGCTTGAAAGAAATGCCCTGACATTTGTCTATTATCCAACACCTGGATATACTTGAGGCTTGAACGAGACTCGAACTCGTGCCTCTCACATGCTAATTCAGCGCTACTACCAACCGGGCTACAGAGCCTCGCGTTGAAAACGAGGTACAGTTAAGAGGGTTCTTTCTAGTGGAGCGGACTCATATAATTTGTAATAACGTAAATTTTATTTGATCGGTGTCATTGACTCAAATAAAGCTTTATTACCATCAGGTGAGCGAAATGTTACCAATTACCGAAAATAAGGCTGAGAAGAGAGAATTCATCCTTCAACTCTCTAAAGTTTCCCTTGTTCCAACCGCACCATTTGTTGAGAAATCCGAAAAGAAGCCTATAGGGTTATTTTCTATTTCGAACGAATTTTTCTTTTTTCAACATTTTAGTGTGTTAAAAATGTTATGAATTTACTGATTTGCTATTGCAATATTTGTGTTTATCAAGGGACTTCATAACACTTTTAAATGTTATCTTTTTTATTACTATGAGTCAATTAAAACGAATTGGTCAAAAGGACACAATAACCTAGACACACTCTGAGATTCATAATTACCTATTTAGGAGAGATCTTAAATTTAGTTATGTCCAATTCTTAGGTATTTAAGTAAAAACCAAATCAAGGAGCTACTACCTGGAGTCTTCGCTAACAATTCCAAGTTGACTCACCTTTATATTGCACATGTAATGCACATTTACCACAACCTGCTTTCAAATCTTAATAGAAATCCCACTCTCATAGCTATCAATCGCACTGCTTTCAGCCCTTATTTTCACCTCAAGGCAATAGTATTAATCCACGAGAATATAACTGATAAACTGTTTACATCCTCTTGATCAGAAGGACACATTTAACTCTATCTTCAAATAACGGTTTTTTTTTTTTATCAAAATCTGATTTAAGTCATTGTTAATCCTAGTAAGTTTTAGAAGAGGTCAGAGAACACCTTTCATAGGCCTTTTTCCTCTAACGTAAGCAATGTAAAAAGAGAAAGAATTGGAAATCTTACATTTAGAAACTCAGCCATTCGAAAAGATAGTGCCAGAATAATAGTTCTCCGAACTCCAACTCCATCTAGAAATCAGTTGCTTTAAAGGAATTAAAAGAAAATTTTAATGATGTCTAGACTTGCTACACTACTCTTTTGTCAGTTGCGCACCAGGGGATAACTCTTTTCCCCTAGTTCCTGGTTTGGCACGTTTCCCGCGCAAAAGTGAATAAATCTTAACCTCCTGCCCCGATGACTATTTACTATCATAGGACACTCTATAGCCCTTTAATATTTACTTGGCATAAAAACCGATTACGACGCAACAATATTTCATGATTTTAACCATTGCATCAAATATAAATCAAGCTTTAGACATAATTGGTTTACAACATCACATGATCATCCGTCTTACTTTATTCAAAGGGATCACAAGAGATACGCTGATGTGAACGAATTATGCGCTCAGTTACTCGCGTTGAATGTGGGGGAAAATATTTACACTCAGTTCCACAGTACTTGCCCTTTTCTACAGCGAGATTGTAACCATTTCAACTCTTCGTTTTACGAGGAGGTAATGAAGGAGTGGGGCCGGGGGACGGACAGAGAGGAAATATACATCAACAGGACAAGATGTGAAACACTCGACCTTACTCAATGATTCATCCTCCTTTCAGGGACTTGAGTTCGAACCAGATATGGATGTTATTACCTGGAGTCTTCGATAACAACCCAAAATTGACCATATTGTAAGTAGATGATAGTTATGCATACCTGTATATTGATATTGACGCGCAGTTAGTTACGAATTACCTAATTTCTCACGCGTTGAGGGTGTAGTCAGCTATGAGCTAACGCAATGGAACCAGGTACGATGGTTAATTGATTGGTAGTGATAAGCAGATGGCAGTAGCCTGGCCTCATTAAATCATTTAAAAATTTTTCAAAACAAGGCTAGTACCGGATATTGGTGGCCTTGGATGTAACAATTTCATTTTCTATCTTTACCAAGTTCTTTTGATTTCGTATTTGTTTTATTTTCATGCGTCAGATACCCCGCGAGGATATTGTGATAAAATAAGAGAGGGAAGAAACGAAAGTTGATCGTCCTCGCAGGCTTTTTCTCTATAACTGTTTGCTGTACCCTCTCCCCCTCCTCCTCCCTCCTCCCCCTCCCCCTCCCCCGCCTCTTCCCGCTCCTTACTGATACAGCATTGATCATTTTATCATGTGATGGTTAGACAAAGTTTTAACTCTTTTAGATGGCTTCGTAATGACAAGATCAGGATTACCGAGAAACTGTTTATATTCTCTTAATCAGAAGGACAAATTTAACTTTATCTTTAAGCTATGGTTCTTTTTATCTGATTTCAATCATTATGATCCAAGTAAGTTTTAAAACAGGTCAGAGGAACACCTTTCGAAAGCTTTTCCCCTAACGGAAGCAAAGTAAAAAATAATCACATTAGCCTTCTTACCTTCAGAAACTCAGCCATTCGAAAAGATGGTGTCAGAGTTATAGTTCTCCGAACTCCTGCTCCGTCTAGACTTCAGTTGCTTTAAAGGAATTAAAAAAGTTTTTAAAATGATGTTTAGACGTACTACACTACTCTATTGTCAGTACCGCACCAGAGGATAACTCTTTTTCCTTAGTTCCTGCATGGTTTCGCAAGGGGCTTCCCATAACGCAAACAATGTAAAAAATAATCGACTTGGACTTGATATATTCAAAATCTCAGCCATTCGAAAAGGTGATATGGTGTCAGAATTATAGTTCCCCGAACTCCAGCTCCATCCAGGCTTCAGTTGCTTTAAT
Organism: Stylophora pistillata; assembly: GCF_964205215.1. Classification (NCBI taxonomy): domain Eukaryota; kingdom Metazoa; phylum Cnidaria; class Anthozoa; order Scleractinia; family Pocilloporidae; genus Stylophora; species Stylophora pistillata. The sequence goes on from NC_142519.1 coordinate 53,715,527, forward strand.
TAAAGGACTTAATTTTTTGTTAACGATGCTTAGACTTATTACACTAGTCAGTTCCCCACCAGTGAATAACTGTTTTCCCATAGTTCCTTGTTTCGCACTTTTCTCGTTCAAAAATATATAAACATCAACCCTCCCTCCTGGCATAAAACCCGATCACAACGCAACAACATTTTATGACTTGAACCATTCCAGCTAATACAAATCAAGCTTTAGAAATAATTGCTTTACAATGTCACATGTTCAATCCTCTTACTTTATTCAAAAGGATTTACAAGAGATATATTGCTGTGAACAATACGTCAATACTTATCGTCCATATATAGAAAATGCTATTGATTGAATTTCTATTTCATAACCGTGAAACCGAGAGCACCTTCTCAGTATTTTCAATAGAAGTTGACGTTGTTGAGCCGAGAAAAACTCTAGCTTCTTGAGTGCTTAGCAAACCAGCCCGAAAAACATAGACTGGCTCTCGAAATATGTCGGGTGTCGAAAACACTTTTACAAAAAATTGTCGCAAAATTTGAATTTACGCTATTCAGAAAAAAATTTTTTATCAATTGCCGAAATAAGCCTAAAAGGAGAAAATTCATTCTTCAACCAGCACATCTACCAATGGCTGGTTCCAAATTTTAATAAAAATCCCATTCTCTTAGTAATCAATTGCACTACTTTCAGCGCGTATTTCACCCAGTTCAAGGGTAATAGTATCAATCCAGGAGATTATAACCAATAAACTGTTTATATCCTTTTGATCAAAAGGACATATTTATCTTTATTTTTAAATTACGGTTTTTAATTTAATTTTTTATCAGAATCCTATTTCAGTCATTATTAATCCCTATAGGTTTTAAAGGAGTTCAGATGAACAACTTACATGGGCCTTTTTCCCGTAACGCAAGCAATGTAAAAAATCATGGAATTGGACTTCTTACATTCGAAAACTCGGCCATTCTAAAAGATGGTGTCAGAATTATAGTTCCCCGAACTCAAGCTCCATCTAGACCTCAGTTGCTCTAAAGGACTTAAAATGTTTTTTTTTTTTTGTCGGTTTTTACTCTTTTGTCGGTTCCACAGCAGGGGATAACTCTTTTCCCCATGTTTCTGGTTTCTCACTTTTTACCTTGCAAAAATAAATAACCTCAATTTTCCCTCCCCAAAGCCTATATAGTCTCAGAGCCCTTTAATATTTACTTGGAATAAAAATCGATTACGACGCAACAACATTTCATGACTTGAACCATTTCAGCTAATACAAATCAAGCTTTAGAAAAAATTGGTTTACAATATCACATGTTCAATCGTCTTACTTTATTCAAAAGGATCATAAGAGATATGTTGATGTGAACAATCACGTTAGCAGTTATCATCTACGTATAGAGAAAGCTATTGACTGAATGTCTATTTCATGACAAGCCGAGAGCACCTTCTCAGTATTTTCAACACAAGTTGACTCTGATCGCCGTGAGAAACTTTAAATTCTCGAGTGCTTAGCAAACTATCCAAAAACATTGACTGGCTCTCGAAATATGTCAGGTGTCCAAAACATTTTACGGAAAATTATCGCAATAGTTAAATTTGCGTTGGTCAAAAGAAAATGACACGAAAAAAATATACGGTATGTAAAATGTTTAACCTAAGATATGTCCTCCATCAACAGAGTTATGGAACCTGATAGAGGAGATATCACAGCAATTATCAGCCACTTACCATAATTAAATGAAGAATAGCTTTTATTCGGCTTGAAAGAAATGCCCTGACATTTGTCTATTATCTAACACCTGGATATACTTGAGGCTTGAACGAGACTCGAACTCGTGCCTCTCACATGCTAATTCAGCGCTACTACCAACCGGGCTACAGAGCCTCGCGTTGAAAGCGAGGTACAGTTAAGAGGGTTCTTCTTTCTAGTGGAGGGGACTCATATAATTTGTAATTAGATAAATTTCATTTAATCGGTGTCATTGAATCAAATAAAGCTTTATTAGCATCAGGTGAGCGAAATGTTACCAATTACCGAAAATAAGGCTGAGAAGAGAGAATTCATCCTTCAACCCTCTAAAGTTTCCCTCGGTCCAAACGCACCATTTGTTGAGAAAACCGAAAAGAAGCCTATAGGGTTATTTTCTATTTCGAACGAATTTTTCTTTTTTCAACATTTTAGTGTGTTAAAAATGTTATGAATTTACTGATTTGCTATTGCAATATTTGTGTTTATCAAGGGACTTCATAACACTTTTAAATGTTATCTTTTTTATTACTATGAGTCAATTAAAACGAATTGGTCAAAAGGACACAATAACCTAGACACACTCTGAGATTCATAATTACCTATTTAGGAGAGATCTTAAATTTAGTTATGTCCAATTCTTAGGTATTTAAGTAAAAACCAAATCAAGGAGCTACTACCTGGAGTCTTCGCTAACAATTCCAAGTTGACTCACCTTTATATAACACATGTAACGCACATTTACCATGCAAAGCCTGCTTACAAATTTTAATAGAAATCCCACTCTCATAGCTATCAATCGCACTGCTTTCAGCCATTATTTTCACCTCAAGGTAGTAGTACCAATCCAGGAGAATATAACAGATAAACTGTTTACATCCTCTTGATCAGAAGGACATATTTAACTTTATCTTCAAACTACGGTTCTTTTTTTATCAGAATCTGATTTCAGTCATTATCAATCCCAGTAAGTTTTAAAACAGGTCAGAGGAACTCCTTTCATAGGCCTTTTTCCTCTAAGGTAAGCAATGTAAAAACAATCGAATTGGAAATCTTACATTTAGAAACTCAGCCATTCGAAAAGATAGTGCCAGAATAATAGTTCTCCGAACTCCAACTCCATCTAGAAATCAGTTGCTTTTAAGGAATTAAAAGAAAATTTTAATGATGTCTAGACTTGCTACACTACTCTTTTGTCAGTTGCGCACCAGGGGATAACTCTTTTCCCCTAGTTCCTGGTTTTTCACGTTTCCCGCGCAAAAGTGAATAAACCTTAACCCTCCTGCCCCGATGACTATTTACTATCATAGGACACTTTATAGCCCTTTAATATTCACTTGGCATAAAAACCGATTACGACGCAACAATATTTCATGATTTAAACCAGTGCAGCAAATACAAATCAAGCTTTAGACATAGTTGGTTTACAACATCACATGTTCAATCGTCTTAGTTTATTCAAAGGGATCACAAGAGATACGTTGATGTGAACGATCACGTTAGTATTTATCGTCCTTGTATAGAAAATACTATTGCTTGAGTCTCTATTTCATGACTAACCGAGAGCACCCTCTCAGTATTTTCCACACAAGTTGATTCTGATAGCCGAGAGTAACGTTAGCCTATCTAGTGCCTTACAAACCACCCAAAAACATTGACTGGCTCTCGAAATATGTCAGGTGTCCAAAATATTTTACGAAAAATTGTTGCAAAATTTAAATTGACGTTTGCCAGAAGAAAATGACACAACAAAAATATACGATGGACAAAATGGTTAACCTATATCCAGGGTATGTCCTCCATCAACAGACTTTAGGAACCTGATGGAAGGGCTATCACAGCAAGTAGTAGTCACTTGTCATAGTTACATAAAGAATAGCTTTTATTCGGCTTGAAAGAAATCCTCTGATATTTTTCCATTATCTAAGGCCTGGATATTCTTTAGGCTTGAACGGGCTTCGAACCAGTGCCTCCCATATACGAATTCAGCGCTACTATCAACTGAGCGACAGAGTCACACATTGAAAGCGAGGTACAGTTGAGAGGGTTCTTCTTTCTCGTGGAGGGGACTCATATAAGTTGTAATTAGGTAAATTTCATTTCATCGGCGACAATGATAATCAAATAAAGCTTAATTTCTAGCAGGTGAGGTAAAACTTAAGCAATTGCCGAAAATAATCCTGAAAAGAGAAAATTCATCCTTCAACCCTCTAAAGTTTGCTTCGTTCCCAACGTGCCATGTGTTGAGAAATCTGAAAACAAGTTTGGGGTTACTTTCTATTTCGAACGAAAGTTTTCTTTTTTAACATTTCGGTGTGTTAAAAATGTTTTGAAGTTACTGATTTGCTCTTATTTATTTGTGTTCATTAAGGGACTTGATAACGCTTTTTAAATGTTATCCTTTTTTATTACTATAAAACAATTAAAAAGAAATGGTTAAAAGGACACAATAACTTAGAGACACTCTCGGATTTAGAATTACCTATTTAGGAGAGATCTTAAATTCGGTTATGTCAATTTTTTGGGTACCTGGGTAAAAACCAAATCAAGGAGCTACCACCTGGAGTCTTCACTAAGAACTCTAATTTGACTGACCTTTACGTAACACATGTTTGTTAGATACATATTTCTACGGAGTTTGGACTTTAGCCTATATATTCGTTATTGGACTTTTTACACAGATCGTGGGGGTACCTTTAGGAGTGTTCATTAACAGCACCAAAATTATGCAAGTGCAAGTTCACAATTATATTACGAACGCAAGTTGAATGTGAGATAATAAATAATCAACAAACTGCACAGGCAGAGTTTTTTGTAAATATCTCACATTTTGACAACGAACGGAAGTAAAAAGGTAATTCCTTTCTAAATGGAGTACAGTTCCAATAGCCTCAGCTCAAGTTCTTTAGCCCTTCTCTAGCAAGAGTGTTTGATCTAGTGCTAACCGCTGGGATTCCCCCTTCCCAGTACACAGACAAAACCCAGACACCTGCTTTCCCCTTTACCCCTTTATGACCCGGCACAGCCCTTTAGCATCCTTTTGACGCACACAACAGCGACGACGCTACAAAGCTTTAAATATTAAATCAACCTGTAAGCCGAGTAGAAAGCTACCCTACGGAAAATTTATTCACAACATCTTTTTCTGGTATCACACATTAGCAAGACTGGTAAAAACCGTTACGATTGGCAAGATTGAATATAAACGTGTGGCAAGAGTTAAAATAGTTTTCGGAACGATTATGTCGCTAAAAAATTGCTACCTTATATACACCATTGGGTTTCTGTTCGATGTTAAGCTTCGGCATACCCTATGTTAACCACAAACTGACTCTGAAAGTGAAATATCAACTTCGAACAGACCGTAAATCCATGGGAAATTTTTCTTGTAGGTACTAAAATAGGCTTTGTCATTCATAGCAAGCAAAATAATGCATACGGACTTTTTGTCTGCAATCAATGCCCTGCAGAAACTCACACAGCAAAAAATCTGGCGTTCACCTCACGGTAAACAAAAATTGAATTCACGGAAAACGCGGCATTTTATTAAAGTTTACCCGTGTTTTCCATACGGAAAGTCCAACGTTTTCGCACCGGTGAATCCCACTATTCGTTTTATTATTAGGTAGTTTTCCTTCGCGGTAAATACTGGTAAACAACTTATTTTCCGACATTAGCCGCTCGGTTAACGCACGGTAAATGCTGATAAACAATTTATTTTCCGGCATTAACTGCTCGGTTAACACACGACAAACAGCTTGTTTTCCTGTTGTTCATCGGCATTTTCCGAGTGAACAACAGCATATTCACAGGAATTAACGCCTGAAAAGACGTATTTTCCGGGAAGTTGAATGTGTGTAAAATACAGGAAAACCAAATGTTTTCCTGTGTTTGCCTTTCGTATAACGCACAGAAAATGTCATATCTTCTTTTGTTCGCAACCATTTTTTCGTCCGTTGAACAAAATGTTCACATGAGTTTTGCTGTCGAAAGCATGCATTTTGTAACATTTTTCCGCGATGGTGAATTCGAGAAAATTCGCTGAAACGCATTTTCCGGCGTCTTACCATTTATTGCTGTTCGGTTGACCTCGGTAAAATAACATGCACTCTGCCATTTACAGCCGTCTTTCGTATTCTAGCGTTATGTTCGCTGGAGTTAGCCAGTCAAAAGCATGTATTTCCCGATGTTTTGTGCAACAGTGAAGTAGTGTAAGGCATACATTTTCTCGCCTTTACCGCCGCTTGGTTAATCGCTGTTCGACCCAATTAGTGCAAGTGACCCAACTGCCCGAAAGGATCAAATAAGCTCAATTTCCTGAAATGATCCACACGGCTCCAATAACCGAATTGCCTCAAATGACCCAATCGTGGTCAATATTTTAGGTTTAAGACAAGACATCCATTGCCGTTTTCATGGAGCAGGAGAAAGAGCAGGAAATAATGATCACGATCGACGGACATCTTATATTCATGGCGTTGACCGTCAGCGTTTCTCGGATAAAACACTTAAAAATTGCATTGTTCGGACGCGTAGGAAAGCAGCAGTACACATATAAAGAAAACCCAGACACCTGCTCACCTGTTTACCCCTATCACAGCCCTTTAGTATCTTTTTGACTCACAGAATAAACCTGTAGGGCGAGTAAAAAGCTACCCCAGGGAATTAAAATTGGTTCACAACATCTTGCTCTGGTATCAGAAGACAAGAAGACTGGTAAAAATCGGTAGGATTGGCAAGATTGAATATAAACGTATGGCAAAAGTTAATATAGTGTTGGGAACGATTATGTCGCTAAAACACTGCTACCTTGTAAACTCCCTTGGGTTTCTGTTCTATGTTAACCTTTGACACTCACTATTTTAACCATAAACTGACTCTGAACCTGAAATATTAATTTAGAACAGACCGCAAATTCAACATTTTTCCGTGATATCAAATTCGAGAAAACTCGTTGAAATGCATTTTTCGGCGTTTTACCGCTGATCGGTTAACCTATGGAAAATACCATGTATTCTCCCATTCACAGCCGTTTTGCGCAATAAGGACCCTACAACAAGACTTCATGTCGAATATCAGCCAAATCGGTGAAATGAGGTGGCCGACGAAAGTTCGAAGGTTATAGACAGTCGCACTTAACTATCACTGGTGACCAATTCCTCTTTCTTTGGGCATCTACTTCGTATGCAATTGCGAGCGCATCTTCATGACTGGTAACAATAAAGTAATCTTAGAAAAAAAAATTTCATTTATAGCACAATTAAGAAACTACGTCATTTATTTGGCAACAGTTGCAAGTAAAAAAGCATCCGTTGTCTGCCTCACGACACACATTTTTAAGCGACTAATACAAATCCTATCACACGCCTGATTGGCGAGGTTGGAAATCCCTTTCTTATTATTATCAATCCCACTACTTGAAAATAAAGGGGTCGGAGAAACACAATTTTCGCTATATTAATCAAATCAATTCAACCCATATGATCACCCACCAATCGTAACTAATCCTACTAAGTTTCAAACAAATAGGCGCATCACCTTTCATGTTGTTTTCCCCTAAGAAAAGCAATCACAACAAAAATAGTCGATTTGGATTTCTTGGCATACAAGATACGCGCATGCTGTACTGAAGAAATGGGTCATTCGAGAAAATGATTTAAGAATTGTTTCTTCGAGCACCGGGGGACTTCATAAAACGTTTTAAATGATGATAAGAGTACTACAGTACTCTCTTCTCAGTCCGAGACCAGGGGTAACTGTTTTTCCCAGTTCCTTGTTTTGTTCTTGTCCCTGGCGAAAAGAGATAAATCCAAGCACCCTCGCCCCAGTAACTATTTATTTTCTTAGGACACTCCAGAGTCCTTTAGTAATATCTGCGTGAGACAAAAGCCGATGGCGATGTGACTATAATTTATATATGACCTAAATTATTAGAACTAGTACAAATCAAGCCTTAGACATAACTGGTTTACAACATCACCTACAACACATCATAGACCATAACTTTCTAAATGTATCAAGCGTGCAGATATTTTCCTTAGTTTCAAGAAATGCTCAGTCCGAAATCTTTGGCAGAGTAGAAGATAAACCATCCTAAGAAGGAAAAATGCAACTTCCCCTTTTCTCTAGAGGGAAAAGCGAAGCAACAGCATAAGGGGAATTCACAACACTTTTTAAATGGTATTTTAAACCAATTCAACTTTAGTTTATCTCACCCAATTTAAAACAAAAAAATGGTCAGAAGAACAAATAACAGACTTACTCTATGATAGTCTTTCTTGACACGTCAGTTACGAAGGAACCAGAGAGGCCCCTGAACACCATGCAGTGTCTACAGAACACCTACTCACACTGATCGGTTCTTAGCATATGATTCACACCACCCTTGATCAGTGGAAAGCGGTATTGCATAACCGGGCGAAGCGCCTTTGACAAAACCGTCAGTCATCTCCGAGAGAAAGAAACATTTATCATCAGTTCTTGTTTCTAACGGTTATCCCACCTCCTTTGTACAGAAGGTCACGACGAGCAGAGAGCCCGTTAGTTTATCTAACCCAATTTAAACTGCGGAGTTTCGTCCCTAGCCTCTTGTTTCGTCATAGGATTTTTTACACAGAAAATCGGGGTACTTTTCGGATGTTTAATGACAGCACCAAAATTATCCAAATGCTAGATAACAATTACTTTACGTTGAAACGCATTTTCCTACGTTTTACCATTTACATGTATTGCTGATGGGTTAACGTATGAAAAATACCATGTATTCTGCCATTCACAGCCGTTTTGTGCATTCTAACGTTATGTTCACTGGAGTTAACCAGAAAGCATGCATTTTCCGGTGTTTTCTGCAACGGGGAATTCGTGCAAGGCATGCATTTTCCCGCGTTTACCGCCGCTCGGTTAATCGCTGTTCTACCTAATAAGGGCAAGTGACCCAAGTGCCTGAACCACCAAAATCACCCGATAAGCTCAATTTCCTCAAATGGTCCAAACAGCTTAAATGACTGTTAAATGACTGAATTGCCCCAAATGACCCAATCGGGGTCAGTCTTCTAAATACTAGACAAGATATCCACTGGCGTTTTCATGGAGCAGGATTAAGGGCAGGAAATAATGATCACAATCGACGAACATCTTGTTTTCAGGGCGCTGACCGTCATTATTTCCCCCCCAAAAAAACTCTAAAAATGCATTGCTCGGACGCGTTCGAAAACAGCTGAGAAACGTTCCGGAAAACGAACCATTCATTAGCGTTTCTATGAGGCAAGAAAACAATCGACGAACATCGTGTGTTCTTGGCGTTCATCATAAGTAATTCTGCGTGAAAACTGTTGGAAGATGCAGAGCTCGTGCGCTCATGAATACTGCAGAAAATCGAACAGGAAAACAGTGCAAGCTGTTCACGAGCGTTTCAATACGGCAGGAAAACAATAGACGAAGAACACGTCTTCATGGCCTAATCACGGTCGTTAGTAATTCTGTGAGAAAACACTTGGTAAATGCAGCGTTCGCACCCCTAAGAAAACTATAGAAAAACGTTCAGGAAGACAAGCCAGTATAATGACCAATGAAAACAATGATTCGAAATCATAGTTCTCACGCCCATTGTGACAGCTGTGACCGCTGCTTGCTTGTCTCGTCTGTAATGAGGGAGATTGAGGAAGGCTTAGAAACGGTTGAATGCTCGGACAAGGAAAGAGAAGAACTGTCTTTTTTATTTCCCAGCCCAAACAGAACATTGAATGCTGAAAAGCCCATTTATTACGGTCTATAAAACAGGATGACTGCAGACTTGACATCATGAGCGGCCTCAGCGCCCCACTTATTTTTTTAGTACTTGAATGGGTGAAATATCTTCCACGTAAGTTCTGGGAAAGCCAGTCGGATTGGTTTGGTAAAAAAGGTATATCGTGGCATATAGCAGTGTCGATTAAATGCAAAAGCGGAGAAATGGAGATGATGACATTCGTTCATGTGTTTGAGAGTGCTACCGCCCAAGACAGTAGCTCGGTGTCAGCCATGCTTGATGACGTCTTTATTCAACTGAATACTATCATGCCAGAACTACAGACCATCTATATTCGAGGCTACAACGCTGGATGTTATCATTGTGCGCAGACTCTGATTACAGCTCCTCAGATTGCCAAACCTCATGACCTTCAGATCTCTCGGATTGACTTTTCTGAGCCACAGGGAGTCGAAGAAAAGGCGGTTGCGATCGCAAGGAAGCCACTATAAAGTCACACATGGCGAAATATCTGAATTCTGGACACGACATTAAGATTACTGCACTGATGAAAGAAGCTATGGAGTCTTCCAGGGGTGAGCGCGGCGTAATTGTGAAAGTGCGCAGTCCTCCCAATGCTCCATCCATCAAGAGTTTGAAGTGGGAGAAAGTGAGTTTTGTCAGAAGCCTTTGCTACGGCCAGGAAGGGATAAGAACGTGGTGAGCCTACGACATTGGCCCTGGAAAAAATATTCCCTGGTCAAACTGCAATGTCCCTGAACAATCGGAACTGCCGACGATGGAGATCAGGCGCTCGACCAGCGAGACTATCACAAGCTTTGTTCCAGTAGTACCCAGACGAATAGGTGGCCGAACCCTCCAACTGATATAGAAGGCAACTCCGATTGTGTAGATGAGTCTTCAGATGAGTCAGGCGTTGATATTAATGTTGCTAACAATTGTCCATTATTTACATGCGTAGAACAGGGATGTGTCAGGACGTTTATACGGCATTCATCGCTGGTTCAACACTGGGGCTACTGAAAGCACAAGCGTGTTCTAGAGTTTGAAACGCTTTTCGAAAGGGCCATGATAGAATACGCGACTAATCTGGATTGTGGCGCGAGTAAATGCCCAACGGTCCTAGAAGGTAGTAAACCATCACTACCAACTGTGCCCACTACTCTTCCGATGGGATGGGCACTGAAATCGACACAGTCCCGTAGTACAAAGGTTACTGACAATCAAAAGCAGTACCTTAATTCCAAGTTTCAAATTGGAGAGAGAACTGGGAAGACAGCCGACCCGACTGATGACGTCTCTAAAGCCATTAGGAATGCAAAAGATAGCAACGGGGAGAGACTATTTAGCTATGGGAATTTTCTCACAAACACGAAAATTAGCAGTTACTTTTCTCGCCTTGCTTCTAAGCGAAGTGTCGAGGTAGATGAGCCTGATAGTGAGAACGAGACTCCGGGAATAGACCTTCAGAGTGTACTAAGTGACAAGGTTTTGCCTGAGGTCAGCATTCAGCATTCACATTTAATCATATATGACTCCTACAACATCTGTGAGTTAGTGCTGACCTCTTGACTTGGCTCCTTTTCTGTACCTATGTTACGGGGTATCTGCGAATCCTTTGTTCCTGACATATCGGAAATAACAGTTCGAAGGAAAAAGCCATTTGCGGCCTTGTTCTCAAACCTGGTACAAGGCTGTACCTACAGCAGTGGCAAGCGCTCATAACTGTAGTAGGTACACGTTATTACCACCTGGCAGCTCGATTTCATAGTATCTGGCCACCAAAATGATTCTCGTCATTTTTGGGTGAAACACCGAATTATTTGACAAATGAGCCCTATTTAGAGATGAATACTATTATATAGGGACGACTAATAGCCGCAGTTTGAACAATTTCGAGTTTTCGCATTTTAATTTTGCCCCTAATTTACGATTTCCTTTGATCCTTGGAGACATTCCCTCTTAGTTTGTTTTAAAGTTGAGAAAACATCTTTTCTGTAACATATACTTTTGTGTCTAGTATCTAAGTTAGTTGTTGCGAAAAATTTTTATGAATCGTTGGTAGAAGGCTCGTGAGCCAATTCAAAAACACAGTGGCGTATGAACAAACCCACTTGAAAGCCAATTAACCTCGGGAAAAAATTAACCAGTCAAACTCGGGCTTGAAAATGCTGCCCGAGTCCTGCGACCTCGGGAAGCACTTTAAGAATGGCTGCCTGTAAGGATCGAGAATCGTCCGTCAGCGGCCATTTTGGTGAATTGCTCACATTTTGCTCAACGATACCCTTTGGTAAACTGTTTTCAAAAATCAAGTTTAAAAGTTCCGACGAGTGTTAATTTTTCAGAAATTTGCCAAAATTTGAAAACGCGGTTTAAGTGCGGTTTTCCGCCTGGCAAATTGTCCAAAATTCACTGCAAAACCCAAGCTCCGTTGAAGGCTTAAAATGAATTCAGTTAGCACCAAACTTCACACGTTTTAAGAAAAAGTCTTCCCCTTCATTTTTGTTATTTAATTTTTCCGTACACAGCTATATTGTGATTTTTTTTTGTCCCTTAAGCAACAAAAAGTGCTGTACATGGGGCGAAAAATATGTAAAATTTAACGCGATAAAAGTATACCTGGTACATAATTTTTTAAATTTTTAAGTAGATATTCGTAATAAAATGTCATTATTCAATTCCTGAGTAAAATTTGAGGCTTTGAATCGGAACGCTTCTTTTCGAAAATACTACAAATGTTTGTGTCCTGAGCGAGCAAAGATATATGTTGTGTAAACAAACGCTAATCTAATTATTCCCTGCCAGGTAGAAAAAGGTTTTGAAATCAACTTTAGTTTTGGAAATTTTTAGCTATTATGCCACAAGATATTAGGTAAAAGGGAAATCATACATTCAGAGTTGCGTGAGAGCAGAGAGAAAATAAAATCAGTGTCGAAAATGTACATACGGTTGTTACATCGATGACCATCATGCAAATTACTACCTCAGCTGTAGGAAAACTATGATATCTCTTGCTCATTTTGTTGAATGACTCTTTTGACCATTTTGGCGAATTGCTCATATTTCGCCCAAAGAAACCTATCAGTAAACCCTTTTCAAAAATCATGTTTTTAAGTTCCAGCGATTCTTAACTTTTCATAAATTTACGAAAATCTGAAAACGCGGTTTCAGGTTACCTGAGTTCAGGCTCCGCATCTCGCACAGTCCAAAATTAACTGCGAAAACAAAGCTCCGCTCAAGGCTTAAAATAAAATCAATCAACACTAAACTTGACACGTTGTAAGGAAAGCTATTCTTATTCAATTCTGCTGAGTAAATTTTTTCGGGCACATCGATTTTGGAATTACTTAAGCCCTTGAAAGCACATCCTTACAGACCACGCAAAATGGCGTTGAAAAACGGTAATATTTCGCGCGAAAAAAATGTAGCTGTTACCTGACACTTTGGATTTTTAACAGTATATTCGTCAAACATTGCTATTTCCATTCACTTTGCAATTTTTGATGCTCTGAATCGCATTGCTTCCTTTCGAAAATGTCAGAAGTGTTCGTGACCTGAGCGAGGAAAATGATGCAAAGTGTGTAAACAAATAACTAGGTATTTTAACCATATTGAGTTGTTAAATATCCAAATTAAATTCGGTCTCCGTTGTAGTGACTTATAGCTTGTAAAATGTAAAGAGACAGGTCAAAAATTTTGCCAGATGTTTGATAAGGTTCTCCAAAACATTTTTGGGCTGAAAAATCTGCAAGTGAAGTACACATTACATTACCACCTTCTCACATTCAAGTAATGCAAAGGATACGTTCGAAAGAAGCTACTTAAGACTTGATTCCACACTGATAAGCTAAATACTTTTTATCTTTTACAATGAGAACTCATTTTCTTTAAGTATAAATACAAAGAAAGGCGCCTTATGACCTTCAAAGTAATTTAATACAAGAGAACAGGTCTCATTCTCCTGGTAATTATTAATGTCACGCAACGTAACGTAATTGGACACGTTTTGGGGTGCTTGAACATACGCGCGTTAAAACCGCAACTGAAAGGACGACGTCGTTAAATTAGAGAAAGAAATTCCGCATTAAAACATGAGCGGATAGAAATGTAGGTTGAATACCCCCGCATCCGTCAGTTTGCATATTTCCGCCACCAGATGAGTAAACTTCATTACCGATGTGAAGACCAGAAAAGAATAGTGAGGGTCAAAAATAAGATAACCACTAACTGACGATTAGGAACGATACGCCGTTCATTCGTTTCTTCCTCACTTTCCTATTCTGCTAAGCGAAAGAGAAAGTCAGCATCATGATGACTTTTCAGTAGAGCCAAGTACGGGGCCTTTTTACGAATGGGCTTTGATGGTACATTGAGGCCAAGATCTTCACACATGTCCTGCAACATGGGTAGCCTCAAGATTTTCAAAGAGTCCTTTAGCGCCATTTCACAAAGATCGTACTGATCATAGATCAGGGGATGGTCAAGTTGTATTGACGTGACAGTCTCCTTTGCCTCGCTAAAATTACTCTCCTCCTGAGCTGCTCGGATATCAGCGTCATCAGCATCTCACTGGCGTACTAACGCACTCTGTCTTGAGAAGAAAGAGGTGATCTAGGTAGTTGTGAGGAATTCCGATGACTAGAAAAGTCGTGCACCATCGGTGCCCCGGGCACGCCGCATATCTCGAGCAACTACCTCAGCGTCAAGCTTGTGGCCTGTCGTCTGCCCTACTCGAAATTTACACAGAAAGTACGAAGTTTGTTTTTCGTTGAAACTGTAAGCCTTCTTTATTACTCTGAGAGCCCAGCCTTCTTTCAGAGAAACACGAGAATCTTCCTTTCCCACAGCATACTGGGTATACTGACGCACTATCCTTTGCCCTTTGTAGTAAATCCGAGATTGAAGTGTAAAAGTGTTATCGTGTGGTTATCAGACCTTGAGTGAAGTTTTTGTTTTTTTCAGTCTTTGGTATATTTGACAGCCCATTTAGGGTCTCATGTGGTGCTTGTTTGCTGGGATCGGACGTCGGGTATGATAAATAGAAATAATTCGCATTGGTACACTGAAGTGCTTGTACAGAATGCTGTTCTCCCCCTGCATTCTCAGGAATTATTGATCAATATATACATATTATCTCCATATGTATGAAAAACAACCATCGAATTGTTTAAGAGTCATTCAACAATCTGAGCAACAGATATCATAGTTTTCCTGTAGCTGAGGTCGTAATTTGCATAATGGTCATCGATGTAACAACCGTATGTACATTTCCGACACTGATTTTATTTTCTCTTTGCTCTCACGCAACTCTGAATGTATGATTTCCCTTTTGCTTAATATCTTGTGGCATACCAGCCAAAATTTCCAAAATTAAAGTTGATTTCAAAACTATTTTCTACCTGGCAGGGAATAATTAGATTAGCGATTGTTTACACAACACATATCTTCTGCTCGTTCAGGACACAAATATTCGTGGTATTTCCAAAAGGAGGCGTTCCGATTCAAAGCACCAAATTTTACTCAGGTATTAAATAAGGACATTTTATTACGAATATCTAGTTAAAAAGTTGAAACATTATGTACCAGGTATACTTTTATCGCATTAAATTTTACCTATTTTTCGCCCCATGTACAGCACTTTTTAAGGGTGTTGCTTAAGGGACAAAAAAAAAAACACAACATAGCTGTGTACGGAAAAAATTAACATAACACAAATGAATGGGAAGACTTTTTCTTAACACATGTAAAGTTTGGTGCTAACTGAATTCATTTTAAGCCTTCAACGGAGCTTGGGTTTTGCAGTGCATTTTGGACAATTTGCCAGGCGGAAAACCGCACTTAAACCGCGTTTTCAAATTTTGGCAAATTTCTGAAAAATTAACACTCGTCGGAACTTTAAAACTTGATTTTTGAAAACAGTTTACCAAAGGGTATCGTTGGGCAAAATATGAGCAATTCACCAAAATGGTCGCTGACGAACGATTCTCGATCCTAACGGGCAGCCATTCTTAAAGCCCGAGGTTGACCAGCTTACAGTTTTTCACTATAGGGACTTTCAAGCCGGTAAACCACACGAGCACGTTAACATATACATGTTAAAGATAAAGATAAAACAAGAATAAAGATAAAAACGACCAGAAAAAAATTAATACATGTATATAGCACGACTCAACTACCACAGGAATGACCACTATATTTTCAATGAGCTTTTTCGTTGAGCGGAAATAATAGATCTGTCTGTCACGGTCGGTCGCAAAATCTCTTGTTTGATCTCGCGAATATGTGGAAGTTTAAGCGCTCTCTTATTGACTACAGCCTTATTTCCCCAGAACAAAAGTCATATCAGTTAGAAGCCCATTTGTAAAGGGGTCTGACCTCTAAGTTTCGTTTAATTTGTAATAAAGGTAGTAGGGTAAATTGTTTATTCAAGCTAGGTAGAGATTTCCATAAAGAAACATAGGAGGATCTTTCAAATCTCACACAATGTCAGACTTCATTTCAAATGTCATAGAAAGTACAGTGCAAAACCTGGAAAAGTTGTGAAATTAGCTGATTGCATATGAATATCGTCGGGCTCTTTATTTAAAGCATAAGGTTTTCTTGAAAATTGCTAATTTCCAAGCCTAATTTGCTCACATCTGACCCTGAAATCTAGTGTCGCCGTTTTCCGCCAAAACAAAAATATATTCGAGAAATGAACCACATAGCGATGAATAGTTTAATATGATCTATTAGTTGTCGGAGTTTGAGCAAATTTCGCTTTTCACATTTTTGCCGCTAGTTTCCGATTTTGTTTGATTCTTGTTGACACTCACTCTTAAGTCATGTTTGTTACTGCGAAGATTGCTCTCATAGTGAACAAACATCATGTTTTCATGGCATTCACCGTAATTCTGTGGTAAAACGCTTGGAAACTGAAATCCAGCTTTCGTGCGCTCGGGAAAACTATAGTAAAACAATTAGGAAAACAAGCTATATACTAGCGTTTTCGTGGAGTAGGAAAACAGTCATAAACATCATGTTTTTATGGTATTCACCATTAGTTATTCTGTGGGAAGAAATGCAGCGTTGACACGCACGGGAAAACTTGAAAAAAAACATTAAGGAAAAACAGCTATTCATTGTTATTTTCCTGGTGCTGAATAACATGCGCTGAACATCGTGCTATTCTTCAGTTTTACTGAGAGCGAACAATGAATTTGCCGTCCGTTTCCAGATATCTGAAAATGTTGGTATAATGTTACATTTTTCAGTCATTCACCATTTCGAACCTTGATAACCCCAGTAAACAACGCAGATGAGCAAGCGTGGTTGGAAATAAATTTTGCCAAAGAATGCAGTAATTGAACAAGTGCTTGTTCGTTTGTTCATACGAACTGTGTAAGCCAGAAGTTTTGGGTAAAGGTGTCCAGGCCTTCCAACCTTTCTTCAAGACTTTGCACTCGGTGAAAATCACAATCTTTGAACACACTATCCAGCTCTGGTAAAAAGGAACTTTTTTGTCAAGTGCAGCCTTTCAATTTCAAAAACATGAACAGCCCACTTATCTTTGTACTGTGTACTTTTAGGCTTAGAAGGTTCAAACAAAAGCTTCCTTGTGGTAACTTTTAGAGTTCAAAACCGGGTAGACTTACCTATTGCTGCTTCTTCCGCTTTTCAAAAATTGCAATTGATGTCAATGCAAAGTGCAACTGCCTTTGATTAAAATGAAAACACCTCTCATTACATTGGCTAGCAAAATGTACATGTGTTAATGAAGCAAAAGAAAGATAAACTAAATATATGCGTGATCACTTTCCTCGTGATCAAGAAACCCTGATAAAACACTCTTCCTTTTTTTATGAAATGCTACCTCCAACAACTATAGTTCTAGTTCCCAAGCTCTTTTCTAAAGGACACAATAACACAGACTCAGTCTAGGAATCATGATTACCCGTTGAAGTATATGTTAACTTTAATTTTATTGTTTCGATTTCTTAGGTATTTCTTATGACCTCAAAATCTCCTTATTAACAGTACTATCTTATTAACTTCGGTTCTAAGCTTTTTCTTTGATTTCTTGCATCAGAAAGAGTTTGTAAGGCTGTAATTTTTGTTAAAGCTGAGTCTGAGGTGTTTAAGCTCAGGGGTCTTCGACAGTCATAATATGCGATTGAAAGAGAGTGACATAACTGTTAGAGCGTCTGAGTTGAACAGAGGCAAATTTACGTTTTATTAATCTAACTTATTCAACCCATATTATATCCCAGTCAAAGGTTATAGCATCAACCACAATACCTATAAAGAATTGTTCAGGAGGACAAATTTACGTTAGGAGATTCCCTAGTTTTGCACTGCGCAACCTTTTCTGCGCGCAACATTGCGACATTCAAGATGGGGGCCGTTCTTCCCGCTAGCGTGAGAACGCACGGGAAACAAGTTGTTTTCCTTTTGTTCATTGGCATCTTCCGAGTGAACTACAACGTATTCACCGCAATTAACGCCTGAAAACACGTATTTTCGGGGAAGTTGAATGTGTGTAAAATACGCACGAAAACCTAACGTTTTCCTGTGTTTGCCGTTCACGGTAGAACGCACAGAAGATGTTACATCTTTGTTCACAACCATTTTTTCGCTCGGTGAACAAAATGTTCACATGAGTTTTGCAGTCGAAAGCATGCATTTTCAAAATTTTTACGCGATGGTGAATTCCAGAAAATTCGTCGAAACGCATTTTCCTGCGTTTTACCATTTATTGCTGTTCGGTTAACCTAGGTAAAATAACATGTGTTCTGCCATTTACAGCCATCTTGCGTATTCTAACGTTATATTCACTGGAGTTAGCCAGTCGAAAGCATGCATTTCCCGATGTTTTCTGCAACGGTGAATTCGTGCAAGACATGCACTCTCGCGTTTACCGCCGCTTGGTTAATCGCTGCTCGACCCAGTTGACCCAACTGCCTGAAAGGACCCAATAAGTTCAATTTCCTCAAATGATCCAGGCTGCTCCAATAACAGAATTGCCTCAAATGACCCAATGGTGGTCAGTATTCTAAATGTTAGACAAGATATCCATTGGTGTTTTCATGGAGCAGAATAAAGAGCAGGAAATAATGATCATGATCGACGGACATCTTATATTCATGGCGTTGACAGTCAGTGTTTCTCGGATAAAACACTTGAAAAATACATTGTTCGAACGCTTAGGAAAACAGCAGGAAAACGTTCCGGAAAACGAACTATTCATTAGCCTCTCCTTGGAGCAAGAAAACAATCGACGACCATCGCGTTTTCTGGTCGTTCACTATAAGTAGTTGTGTGTGAAAACGCTTGAAAAATGCAGCGCTCGTGCGCTCACGAAAACTACAGAAAAACATATAGGAAAACATTGTAAGCTGTTGACGAGTGTTTCTACAGAGCAGGCAAACAATAGACGAACAACAATTTTCCATGGCTTAATCACGTTCGTTAGTGCTTCTGTGAGAAGGCCTTGACAAATGCAACGTTCGCGCGATCGGGAAAACTATAAATAAACTGGTTCAGGAAAACAAGCTATACACTAGCGTTTTCGTGGAGAAGGAAGACAATCAACAAACATCATGATTCCGTGGGTGATTCTGCGGTAAAACGCTTGGAAACTGAAATCCAGCTTTCGTGCGTTCGGGGAAAACCATAGTAAAACGTTCAGGAAAACAAGCTATACACTAGCGTTTTAGTGGAGTAGGAAAACAATCACAAACATCATGTTTTCATGGGATTCACCGTTAGTTATTCTGTGGGAAGACGCTTGGAAAATGCAGGGTTTGCGCGTACAGGAAAACTATAGAAAAACATTCAGGAAAACAAGTTATTCATTGGTATTTTCCCGGTGCTGGATAACATGCAATGAACATAGAGCTTTCGTAGAGTTTTTCTGAGAATTTGCCCTCCGTTTCCAGATATGGGAAAACATTAGTATATTAGATACAATGAATATATGAAGTTCATATATTTTGAACTGCGGTATTAAATACGTATGATGCACGATCCTTCGCAGTAGATAGCGCTATTTATGCAATAGCGAAAATCAGACCTGAAAAAAATCAGGCCTGTACGGTATTCGAACCACTGACCTCTGCGATACTAGTGCAGCGCTCTACCAATTGAGCTAACAAGCCAACTGGGAGCAGGCCGTTAAGTTGATTCGTAATAAACCCGTAATGACAAATCAGATACAATGAATATATGAAGTTCATATATTTTGAACTGCGGTATTAAATACGTATGATGCACGATCCTTCGCAGTAGATAGCGCTATTTATGCAATAGCGAAAATCAGACCTGAAAAAAATGAGTATTTTAAACACAAGTTGACTCTGATTGGTTTACAAACTTAGGTAAAACCTATAATTCTTGGTATATCCTTTGCCTAGGTACTTACAGAGAAATCGGATAGCGGAGCTACCACGTGGAGTCTTCAGCTACAACACCAAGTTGATTCAACTGTGAGTAAAAAACATGCATTGCTTATTCCAAGACACACATCTTTAAATGTCTTATACAGACCCAATTACACGTATAAAACATCTCAGGTCGCTTAGTTACAAAATTCTAGATCCATATTTTAATTGCTCAAGGGCTCATAAAACATGCAATGAGGATTAAAGCTTAAAAACTAATTATTCTTATGTGCTTGAAAAATTCCTGGTTACCGGAAGCCTTACTATATGTTACCCGGAGGTAAGTTGACATTATTTATCTTACGTAATGAATTAGTAGCAAATTCAGGATATGCCCTCCAACTACGTACAGACTTGAGATAACCATATGCAAAAGGTACCATCTGAAGTCTTCCAAGCACAGCGACTATCAGTCCTATATTATAATTATATGTACAATAACTTCCGTCAGGCCCGAAGAATGCTGCGATATTTGTCTGTTTAAGAAAGGAAAAAAAATCAGCAGAGAGCGATGCTCGAAGGCAAGTGCGAGCTTCAAGGAACAACTTATCCAGGCATATATCCTCCTTTCAGGGACTTGAGATACAACCAGATAAAGGAGCTAACACCTGGAATCTTCAATAACAACCCAGAATTGACCATATTGTAAGTACAGGATAGTTATGCATACCTGTATGTTGATATTGACGCGCAGTGAGTTACAAATTGCCTAATTTCTCACGCGTTGTGGTTGTAGTCACTTATGAGCTAAGGTAATGGAACAAGGTGTGATGGTTAATTGATTGGTAGTGATAAACATATGGGAGTCACCTGGCCTCATTAAATCACCTGAGAATTTTTAAAAATAAGGCTACCACCGGATGTTGGTGGCCTTGGCTCTAACAAGTTCATTTTCTATCTTTACCAAGCTCTTTTGTTTTATATTTGTTTATTTTCATGCGTCAGATACCCTGCACGGACATTGTGATAAAATAATGAGAGGGAGAAAACGAAATGTGATCGTCCATGCAGGCTTTCTCTCTATAACTGTTTGCCTTGCCCTCTCCCCTCCTCCTGAATTCTGCTTTCTAGCTCTTTCTATGATTTCTTGCTACAGATCTATCTAGATAGAGTTCTTAAAATTTCTGCTTTTTGAAAGCTGAGCGTCAGGGTACTTAAACTCAGGGGTTTTCGATAGCGACAATATGCGAGAATCTTTTTTTCCATCACCTACTTAAATTCATGATTTATTAAGTATCGCTGGTAACTCAACCATATTCTTAGGGCGTCTATCTCGTTCGCACATGCAAGCATATCTCTGGTAATCAAAGGCTCTGTGAGCCAACTTGTGAATTGGATAAGCCAATGTAATTCATGTGTCGTCAATGGAAATTGATGTTTGATTTCCATACTAGGGAATGAATCGTTCTAAGAACTGCTGGACTGGTAAATGAACGTTCTGAGGAATATGATGTGAAATGAAATTAGGCCTCAAAGAAAAAAAATATGATCTGGGTAGGAGTTAGTGTAAGACAATCACTTTTCCAGATTTCTAGGTTTGTGGGAAGAAAGTTCAAAAGGGTGCTGTTTTGTTTATCGAAAAACTATTGTTGCACTATTAAGCTAGGTATTTACTTGCGATGTAAGGATTAGGATAAGCATATAAAAGCTTATGCGCTGCAAGGGACGCTGGGACATAAGGATAAGCATGTATGCATAAGATTATCAAAAGGTTGCGTTCTTTTCATGCTTATGCTGTCTAGCGAGTCATGCCGTTGATGACCCTGTGGTACTGCCACAATCGTAATAACTTTCCCTGTTACGATGGAGTGGTTGGATCAAATCCGGAGCGCAAAAGTAAACTTTTCGTTTTGCTTAACCGCTTGTAACCGCCCGAACCGCTCGATTGGCTCGCGCGAGAATGCTTTCCCCCTACCTCGCCTAATGAGCAGAATTTAGTCCCTAAACTTTCTCAGTTGGAGATCAATAAACCAATCAGAATCTGTCGTCTGCGCATATATTTTGATGGCCTTAGGGGGCACTAGAGGGGCATCATTCTGTGCGGTCTTACTAAGTGATCAAATTTGAAAATATGGCATCCACGCGGCCGACCTTCAAAATGTTCAAGTCGGATTTTTCGTTCGCTTGCGATCGAGTTAGACCTTGTGGAACTCAGAATATAAAGTAGCAATACTATATATAGAATACTCTGTTTGGAAAATAATGGACGTCAAGGTCTTAAACGTGACAGAATAAACTCTCAAGTCTTCAATTCTCCGTCTAAAACGATGCGAAATGTGGAAGCCGAACTTGCGGACCTCAAGCAGGGCCTAGTGACAATTTGACGATTCCATGGCCCGGTAAATATTGTGTTCTAGTAATAATGTGTTCAAAAAGTATAGTGTAATAGAAGATTTTGTGTTAAATCAAAGTTTTTCAGAATTTTCAACATAACACGACGCAAT
The DNA here is from genome assembly GCF_964205215.1 of Stylophora pistillata. Taxonomy (NCBI): domain Eukaryota; kingdom Metazoa; phylum Cnidaria; class Anthozoa; order Scleractinia; family Pocilloporidae; genus Stylophora; species Stylophora pistillata. The sequence continues at coordinate 53,737,865 of NC_142519.1, forward strand.
TTTCTGGCCGTGAAGTCAAATAAAAACGATCTAAGCATGATGAGTTTTACCGCGTGGGCTTTGTACACGTAAGAAATTCGTACGTTTTTCGCTTATGACAGCAAATCAAGAACTGTTTAGAATAAAGCTGTCGTCCCAAAATATTTCTTGGTCATTTTTGTCTTGCTTTTTAATGATAGATTCTATGAGACTTGAAATCTCTTCGTTCACGGACAAATTTGCATATTCCTTTTGAAATATGACCCGCGTACCTTTTTGCACACATACGGAAATATTTCGCGATTTTTATCGTTCACTTTCATTTTTGAGTAAAAACTTAATACGCACCTATCGCTTACCTTCCTTTCTTTGTTTTCTCTTTCGGACAAAATAATCATTTTCCTGCATGTAGACATTCACAAATAGGAGCACTGACGCCATAAATAAAATATACGCTGGAGATTGGGCAAAGTTTAATTCACGGATGAAAAGCGTGTAGTTTTAAACTCATTTATTATTCGCCAAAAACTATCAAATTAACTCAAAAGCCTAAAATCGAAAAAAAGTTAAAAGGAATAGACCAATCGAGGGAGCGAGCAAGTACCATTCTTCACATCATATCTACACTCACTCTTGTGCATGCGCGCAATTTACGAGTTAAAATTTAATTATTCTCAAAAAAAAAAAGTTTAAAAAAAACCCATCAATTTTTACACGAAAACAAAAGCAAGAAATTTCGTTGTGAATTGCTTATTCCAGTGGTTAAGCTGCAAGAGTTGTAAGTGAAAAAACGTCTATTGCATATTCCACGACACACATTTAATGGACTAATAGAGATCAAATGAAACGCTTGAAACATGAAAGTCGAAGTAGCAGGATTCAAATCCTATATTCCAGATCGCACATTTACCAAAGCCTGGTTACAAATTTTAAAAGAAATCCCATTCTCATAGCTATCAATCCCACTGCTCTCAGCGCTTATTTTCACCCAGGTCCAGGTAATAGTATCAGCCCACCAGAATATAACTGATAAACTGTACACATCCTCTTGATCAGAAGGACATATTTAACTTTATCTTTAAAATACGGTTCTTTGTTAATCGCAATCTGATTTCAGTCATTATTAATCCCAGTAAGTTTGAAAACAGGTCAGAGTAACACCTTTCATGAGCTTTTTCCCCTAGCGCAAGCAACGTAAGAATTACTCGCATCAGACTTATTGCATTCAGAAACTCAGCCATTCGAAAAGATGGTGTCAGAATAATAGTTCTCCGAACTCCAGCTCCATCTAGGCTTCAGCTGCTTTAAAGAAATTGAAAGAAACTTTTAATGATGTCTAGACTTACTACAATTCAGCCCTACTACCAAGTGAGCACCAGAGCCACACGCTGGAAGCGAGGTACAGTTGAGAGGGTCCTCCTTTCTAGTGGAAAGGACTCATATAATTTGTAATTAGGAAACTGCTAAAATTTGAGCAATTGCCGTGAATAAGCCTGAAAAGAGTAAATTCATTTATCAACCCTCTAAAGTTTGCCTCGTTCCCAACGTGCCATGTGTTCAGAAATATGAAAAAAAGTTTGGGGTTATTTTTTATTTCGAATGAAGTTTTCTTTTTTAAACATTTCAGCATGTTAAAATTGTTATTAATTTACTGATTTGCTATTGCAATATTTGCGTTTATTAAGGAACTTCATAACACTTTTTAAACGTTATCTTTTCTTATTGCCAGAAACCAATTAAAACAAAATGGTCAGTAGAACATAATAATAGAGACACACTCTTGGAATCATAATTACCTATTTAGGAGAGATCTTTAATTTAGTTATGTCAATTTCTTAGGTACTTAGGTAGAAACCAAATCAAGGAGCTACCACCTGGAGTCTTCACTAACAACTCCAAGTTGACTCTACTGTATGTAAAACATGTCACGCACATTTACCAAAGCCTGGTTACAAATTTTAATAGAGATCTCATTATCATAGCTATCAATCCCACTGCTTTCAGCCCGTATTTTTACCCAGTTCAAGGTAATAGTATCAATCCAGGAGAATGTAACTAATAAACTGTTCATAAAATAAAACTCAACTCTCCCGCCACCAAGCCTAATAAGTCTCGTAGCCCTTAAGTATTTACTTAGCATGAAACCGATTACTACGCAACAACAATTTATGGCTTGAACCATTTTAGCTACTACAAGTCAAGCTTTAGAACAAACTGGTTTAAAAAATCCCATGTTGAGTTGTCATACTTTACTCTATATTTCATGAGTAACCGAGAGCACTTTCTCAGTACTTTCAACACAATTTGACTCTGATAGCCGAGGGAAACTTGCGAGCGACACGTTGGAAACGAGCCCCACGTTAAAAACGAAGTACAGTTGAGAGAGCTTTTCTTTCTAGTGGAGGGGTCTCATAAAATTTTGTAATTAGGCAAATTTCATTTGATCGTTGTCACTGGATCAAATAAAACTTTATTACCATCAAGTGAGCAAAATTTTAGCAAGTGCAGAGAATAAGCCTGAACACCCTCTAAAGTTTGCCTCGTTGCAAATGTACCATTTGTTGAAAAATCCAAAAAGAAGCCTAGAGTTATTTTCTATTTCGAACGAAGTTTTCTTTTTTCAGCATTTTAGTGTGTTAAAAATGTTATGAATTTACTCATTTGATATTGCAGTATTTGTGTTTATTAAGAGTCTTCAGAACACTTTAAAATGTTATCTTTTTTATTACTACAAGTCAATCAAAAAGAATTTGTCAAAAGGACACAATAACGTAGACACACTTTCAGAATCGTAATTACATATTCAGGAGAGATCTTAAATTTAGTTATGTCCAATTCTTAGGTACGTATGACACTTTTTAGGTACTCATAACACTTTTTAAATGTTATCTTTTCTTATTACTTTTCTTATTATTTTCTTATTACTTATTTACTTTTCTTATTACTATAAAGCAATTAAAACAAAATGGTCAAAAGGACATAATAATACAGACACACTCTTGGAATCATAATTACCTATTTAGGAGAGATCTTTAATTTAGTTATGTCAATTTCTTAGGCGCTTAGCTGAAAACCAAATCAAGGAGCTACTACCTGGAGTCTTCACTAACAACTCCCAGTTGACTCACCTGTATGTAACACATGTAACGCACATTTACCAAACCCTGGTTACAAATTTTAATAGAAATCTCATTATCATAGCTACCAATCCCACTGCTCTCAGTGCTTATTTTCACTCAGTTTAAGGTAATGGTATCAATCCAGGAGAATATAACTGATAAACTGTTTACATCCTCTAGATAAGAAGGACATATTTAACTTCATCTTCAAATCATGGTTCTTTTTTCAATCGGAATCTGACTTCAGTCATTATTAATCCCAGTAAAACAGGTCAGAGGAACACCTTTCATAGGCCTTTTTCCTCTAACGTCTGCAGTGTGAAAGAGAATCGAGTTGGAAATCTTACATTCAGAAACTCAGCCATTTAAAAAGATAGTGCTAGAATAATAGTTCTCCAAACTCCAGCTCCATCTAGAAATCAGCTGCTTTAAAGGAATTAAAAAAAAATTTAATGACGTTTAAATTTACTGCACTACTCTTTTGTCAAAGGGCTGATAGTTTCGAAAGAAACTGTTTGGGGCTGCGTCGGTGGAAGTAACGAAATAATTAGGATATATCAACAAAGTTGAAATGGTAAATTGGACACCGTAACGATTACAAAAGCTGACGTTTCGAGCGTTAGCCCTTTGCGGAACGAATAGAGGAATTGTGGGTTGTGTGTGCTTTTAAAGGCAGAAAATGGATCTACGTTATTGAACTCTTTTGTCAGTTCCGAGCCAGGGGATAACTCTTTTCCCCTAGTTGCTGGTTTTGCACGTTTCCTGCGCAAAAGTAAATAAACCTTAACCCTCCTGCCCCGATGACTATTTACTCTTGTTGGACACTCTGTAGCCTTTTAATATTTACTTGGCATAAAAACCGATTACGAAGCAACAACATTTCATGATTTGAATCGTTTCAGCTGATACAAATCAAGCTTTAGACATAAATGGCGTACAATATCACGTGTTCAATCGTCTAACTTTATTCCAGAGGGTCACAAGAAATATGTCGATTTTAGCAATTACGTTAGTAGCTATCGTCCACGTGCAGAAAATGGTTGGCAAACCATACAAAAACATTGAATGGTTCTCGAAATATGTCAGGTGTCCAAAACATTTTACGGAAAATTATTTCAATATATAAACTTACGTTTGCCAGCGGAAAATGACACGAAAAAATATACGATGTGTAAAATGTTTAACCTAAATCCAGGATATGTCCTCCATCAACAGATTTAAGGAACATGATAGAGGTGATATCACGGCAATTATCAGCCACTTACCATAATAAAATAAAGAATAACTTTAAAAAATAATCGAATTGGAAGTCTTACATTCAGAAACTCAGCCATTCCAAAAGATAGTGCCAGAATAATAGTTCTCCAAACTCCAGCTCCATCTAGAGATCAGCTGCTTTAAAGGAATAGCCGAGAGAAACTTTAGATTTTCGAGTGCTTAGCAAACCATCCAAGAACATTGACTGGCTCTCGAAATATGTCGGGTGTCCCAAACATTTAACAGAAAATTATTGCAAAATTTAAATTTACGTCGGCGAGAAGAAAATGGCAAAACAAAAATATACGACTAGCTCCCGCTATTTGCGGGCGTGAACGGTCTTTATGAACATGAAAGTTTGCTTGACAACCGACTAATGTTGATATGTTGGAAAACGTGAAGATTAGATTAATAATAATTAGATTAATAATAAGAATTAAGTAGATGTCAGTCCAACTTATGAAGTTTAAAGGTCTAATAAAGGTAATCCAGTTAACCTAAATACAGGATATGTCCTCCATCAACACAGTTAAACAACCTGATAAAGGAGCTATTACAGCAATTATCAGTCACTTATTATAGTTACACGAAGAATAGCTTTTATTCGGCTTGAAAGAAATTCCCTGATATTTGTCCATTATCTAAAGCCAGGACATGCTTCAGGCTTGAAGGAAACTCGAACCCGTGCCTCCCACATACTAATTCAGCCCTACTCCCAAGTGAGCTACAAAGCCACACGTTGGAAGCGAGATACAGTTGAGAGGGTTCTTCTTTCTAGTGGAGGGGACTCATATAATTTGCAATTAGGTAAATTTCATTTTATCGGCGGCATTGACAATGAAATGAAGCCTGTTATGTATGTTACACATGTTTGTAAAATATATACACATTACTGCGGAGTTTGAACGTTAGTCTCTATTGTCGGTATCGGATTTTTTTCGCAGATAATGTGAGTACCTTTGGAAGTGTTTAGTAACAGCGTCAAAATTATTCAGTTGCTATTTAATGTGAGATGACAAATAACCATCAAAGTGCAGAGTCCCGATTTTTTTTTTATAAAAAAGTCACATTTTGGCAACGATTGGAAGTAAAAAGTTACATCCTTTCCAAATGGAGTACAGTTGCGATACCTCCAGCTCAAGTTTTCCAGCTCTATTCTAGGAAGAGAGTTTGATAGAGTGTTAATCGCTGGAACTCCGATCCCCTTTCCTAGTACACAGATGGACAAAAATCATGATTTCTCAGGAAGAAAGCCAAATTATGTCCATCAGCGCACGGGGCTTCTAGCTGATTTAGTACATGTCAAAGTTACAGTTGGTGGTCAGAGTTGGTCACTTAGGAAATTACCACGGAAAACAATGGCGGATGTGAAGCACGATAAGTAGAACACTTTTCTTTCCAGATTTTAGAGGAAAAGCGTTTTCTTAAAAGCCAGAGGAAACAGCTCTGATAGGTTTTACAAGGGCAGAAGATGTCCTACAGCAGCAGAGCGTTCGTCAGTAAGCATAAATGAAATACTGGAGAATATGCAATTGCCAGCATTTATTTATGCTCCCGCGGAGAATGCTCTTCAGGAACGGTTTCTTTGGGCCATGAGACGTTGTTACAAGTAACATCGATTTTCGGCTATCTCTTAGTAGAACAGATCAAAGAACATTTCTTGAATTCTGGGCTAGAATTCCATCCTTACTCTCCCAACATCTGGGACCTGGAGCGAATTTAAAAAAGAGATTGACTTAAGGAGATCCTGACATTAACAGGCTGGACTGATTTTCCAAACCACATGACATCGACTGCCCCAAGGCTAAGAGTTTACAAGACAAGTGGGTTGCTGATGACAAGATGGTGAAAGCTGTCAGCAACTTAGCGGGTAGGACGACCTTGATGGAGCAAATAGCAAAGAAAATTATTCAAGCTAAGAAACCCCTCAGGTTGTGAAATGAGTAATCAACCCATAATTAATAAACCTCATTATTAAACGTTCTCAAAAATGTACCAATGTCAACGTGAATATTACGTCCCTTAGCACGCTCTAACGTCGTTCGAGCTGTAAAACTTCAATCTCTCACGCACGATTTTTTTTAAAAACTGAAAACATAAAATCGAAGCATTGTTTCTTTATCTTACTAATTCATTAACGTATCTACATTGCTCATGTCCACATCTTCTTGAGAGTGCCTCCTCCTGATACTCGCAGGCCTTGTCATATTTACCAAGTGATCTGCACAATGTTCTTAGGTTTCCGTCTCTTGTTGCTTCTCCTTCTTTATCGCTTATAGTTGAGACGAAATACGAACACATAGTATGTTCAGGAGAGGGTTGTTCACTGGTTGAAACAGTTCGTGTGGAGTTGTGATTTGTTGGGTTGTGGTTTTTTTGAGGCGTTCCCCAAACTTGCCCAAGAAGGAGTTTAACATCAATAAAGCCACCGTTTTACGACCTGGGTTCTTCTGAATCTGCTCAGAAACTAACTTCTCCCGCTCCTTATACTCTCGCACATACCGGACCTTCAGTTCTCGCATTGTCACCCACGATGGTCAACGGCTAGCCTCTTGATTACTCATCGGCCAGGTGTTGACACAATTGGAAAAACGTCTCTTGGCTTTTTGTTCTTTGGGAAAGTTCTCAAAGTTCTCCTATGGTGCGATCGGGATGTTCACAGACTTGACCCCGATCTGGAAAGCACCTAGGACATCCCTGCCAAACGCAACCATAAAACTCGCGAATGGTACTTGTACAAGTATCATATCTATCGATGTAAATAACGAGTTGAACTCAAGTTTTATTCAGAAAATGTTATGCCATTCCTCCCCCCCTTTTACAGGAAGTCAATTACCATAACTTATCCAGTGTTTCCCAATAGAGATAATGGCGTAATCTATCATTCTTGTAAGCTTTTTAGTGGAATTGCTGAACTGCAGAAACTCGGCCATTCGAAAAGATAATTTAAGAGCTCTACTCCTAAGAACTCCAGGTCCAGGCATTCCTAGTTAAATTTTTTCTGACCAGATTGAAAAATGATGCTCAAAAGAACACAGTGACATAAACGACACTCTGAGAATTATGATTACCCTTTCAGCTTTGCCAATTTCGTTACTTGTATAGAAACCAAATCAAGGAGTTACCACCTGGAGTTTTCAATGACAGCTCCGAGTAGACTCACCTGTACATAACACACTCAGCCGTCGATATCTGATAGGTTTTCCCAGATATGACCATAAAATCTCCTTATTCATAATAGTAGAAGAACCAAGTGAAGTCCAATTCGGTCTGTAATCATAGAAGAGATTAGCAATATAGGACAACCGCGAAGCAAGAAGTCCTGTTACCAATTGATCAAAACTATGACAAAATTGGAGAAAGTGAATAGGCATCGCTTATAGATTTTCATATAAAAACAACAATTAACTCGGCGAAGTCCACGACAACAGCTTATCTTTCTTTTGTGCTTAAGAAATTGCTGGCTACCAGCAGCCGCGCTAAGTTACTCGGAAGCGAGTTAGCGCTATTTAACTTTGATAATGAAAGTATGCTATGGTCTCTTTAAATCTCATCAGGGTTAAAATAAACTTAAGTTTAATAACCCAGAAAAGACATAAGATTGAGGAGATATCCTTTTCGTAGTGACTTGGAGGACAACCAAACAGAAGAGCTATCACCTGGAGTAAGCCATTCGAAAAGACATTGCAAAACTCAAAATTTTCTTTGACCAGACAGAAACTGGGACAGTAAAATTACATGGACCATAAAATTGATGTTTAACCTAAATTTAGGATATATTCTCCATCTACCGTGAGACTTGAGAGAACCTGATGAAGGAGTTACCACCTGAATTATCCCAAAATACATATATCAACAATAGCTTCCGTTTGCCTCGAAGAAATGCGCCGATATTTGTCCGTTATCTGTTCTGCAAAATGAACAGCGAGCGAGGCTCGAGGGGAAACTGTGAGCTTCAAGGAACAACTGATGTTAAAAAAAATGATAAAAGAAAAAAACACTCAGGCTTATTGTTAGGTCAAACGGGAATATTGTGTTCATCCTCTTTCAAATATTTAATTAAGTGCGTTTAATCAGTCAATTAGAAACTTATTGACGAAAACGAAAGCTAATTTAAGAGTATTTAAGCTCAGGGGGCTTCGAAAGCGATAATACGCGATTAAAAGAGAGTGGAATGATTTTTAGAGGGTGTGAGTTAATCAGAGGTGAGTATCTTTTTTCATTAGTTACAAGTGACTTGAATAAGATTTCTAAACTATCACTGGTGACCAATGCCGCCCTCTTAGGGCACCTAATTTATTTGCATTTGCAAACACATTTTCATGACTGGTAACAATAAAGTAATGTTGGAAAAAGTTTTCACTAATAACACAATCAACAAAATGCGTTGCGATTTGTTTGGTTCATCCATCACGCTGCAAGAGTTGCAAGTAAAAAACAAAAAACATCTATTGTCTGTTTCATGACACATTTTTCAGCGACTAATACAGATGCTATCACACGCTTGATTGGCAGGATTCGAATCTCATTGTTATCAATCCCACTACTTCAAAAAAAAAGGGGTTTGGAGGAACACAATTTCCGTTATATCAATCAAGTATATTCAACCCATATCATCACCCAGTCCAAGGTGATAATATCAGTCCCAATAAATATTAAAAAAAAAATTGTTGAGAACAATAAATTGACCTTAATCTTAAAATCACGACTTTGTATTTTACCAATCGTAACTAATCCCACTAAGTTTCAGAACAAGTTAGTGGATCACCTTTCATGTCGTTTTTCCCCTAACAAAAGCAATCACAATAAAAAATAGTCGATTTCTTGGCATACAAGGTATGCGCATGCTGTACTGAAGGAAATGGGTCATTGGAAAAAATGTTTTAATAATTGTTTTTTCGAGCTGTGAGGGACTTCATGAAACGTTTTAAATGATGATAAGAGTACTACAGTACTCTCTTCTCAGTCCGAGACCAGTAGTAACTGTTTTTCCCAATTCCTTGTTTTGCTCTTGTCCCTTGCGAAAATAGATAAATCTCAGCCACCCCGCCCCACCTCGCCCCAATCGCCCCTTTTTATTTTATTGGGACACTCCATAGTCCTTTAGTAATATCTGAGTGAGACAGAAGCCGATGGCGATGTGATTATAATTAATGACCTAAATTATTAGAGCTAGTACAAATCAAGTCTTAGACATAACTGGTTTACAACATCATGCACAACATATCATAGACCATATCTTTCTAAACGTATCAAACGTGCAGATATAATCCGAAGTTTTAAGAAATGCTCAGCCAAACATCTTTGGCAGAGTAAAAGATAAGCCATCCTAAGGAGGAAAAATGCATCTTCCCCTTTTTATCCAGAGGGAAAAGCTAAGCAACGATATAAGGGGACTTCACGACACTTTTCAAATGGTATTTTAAACACATTCCTAGTTTAGTTTATCCAACCCAATTAAAACAAAAAAATGTTGAAAAGGACAGACAACATAGACTCACTCTAAGACCGCCTTTCTTGACATGTCAGTTACGAAGGAACCAGAGAGATGCCTGAACACCATGCAGTGTCTACAGAATACCAAATCATACTGACTAGTAGTTTGCGTATGATTCACACCACGCTTGATCAGTGGAGCCCGGTATTGACTGACCGGGCGAAGTGCCTTGTATAAAAACCGTCAGTCATCTCCGAGGAAAAGGAACATTTGTCATCAGTTCTTGTTTCCAACAGCTATCCCTCCTCCTTTGTACAGAAGGTCGCGACCGAAAAAAAAAAAAAATAATAATAATAATAATAACAAAATTCTCCCGCTAGCAGAGAGTCCGTAAGTTTATGTAACACAATTTGAACAAACAAACAAAAAAATTATCAAAAGGGGAAATAACATAGACTCACTGAAGGAATCATGATTATACACTAAGGAGCGATCTTAGGTTCAGTTTTGTTCATTTCTTAGGAAGTTAAATGGAAATCAAATCAAGAAGCTACCAGCTGGAGTCTTCAAGAACAACTCCGAGTTGACTGTACTGTAAGTGAGACATTCATAAGTTAACATTTGATGGATTCTTTAGGATACATAGGATGCTTTAACAAAAATGTGATTTCAATCCTGATAATCCCACTAAGTTTCAAAACAAGTCAAAGGAACACCTTTTATGGCGTGTTTCCCCTAAGACAAGCAATCATGAGAGATAATGATCGATTTGGACTTTTTGCATACAATGAATATATATCCTGAATTGAAAGAAAATGGGCCATTCGACAAGATGCTTTAAGAACTGTTTTTTGAACTCCGAGCGACTTTATGAACCCTTTCAAAGGATGTGTAGACAAGCTACAGTATTCTTTTCTCAGTCCGACACCGGGGGTAGCTGTTCTCCTCATTTCTTGGCTTTGCTCTTTTCCGGTGCGAAAATCTCAGCCCCCTCGACCCAGTGCCTATTTATTTTTCCTGGAAAGTTTTGCGTAAGGAGTTAAAGTTATTGTTATTTGTTAGGTCCTCAGCGAGTTAGCGTCCCTTTACAAAAGTGCGGAGAAAAATTGTAAATACGAGAGAATGTTTAAAGTAGCAGGAAAACGTTCTGGAAAACGAACTATTCATTAGCCTCTCCTTGCAGCAAGAAAACAATGGACGACCATCGCGTTTTCTTGTCGTTCACTATAAGTAGCTCTGTGTGAAAACGTTTGGAAAATGCAGCGCTTGTGCGTTCACGAAAATTACAGAAAAACATATAGGAAAACAATGTAAGCAATCAACCCATAATTAATAAACCTCATTATTAAACGTTCTCAAAAATGTACCAATGTCAACGTGAATATCACGTCCCTTGGCACACTCTAACGTCGTTCGAGCTGTAAAACTTCAATCTCTCACGCACGATTTTTTTTAAAAACTGAAAACATAAAATCGAAGCATTGTTTCTTTATCTTACTAATTCATTAACGTATCTACATTGCTCATGTCCACATCTTCTTGAGAGTGCCTCCTCCTGATACTCGCAGGCCTTGTCATATTTACCAAGTGATCTGCACAATGTTCTTAGGTTTCCGTCTCTTGTTGCTTCTCCTCCTTTATCGCTTATAGTTGAGACGAAATACGAACACATAGTATGTTCAGGAGAGGGTTGTTCACTGGTTGAAACAGTTCGTGTGGAGTTGTGATTTGTTGGGTTGTGGTTTTTTTGAGGCGTTCCCCAAACTTGCCCCAGAAGGAGTTTAACATCAATAACGCCACCGTGTTACGACCTGGGTTCTTCTGAATCTGCTCAGAAACTAACTTGATTTTCTCCCGCTCCTTATATTCTCGCACATACCGGGCCTTGAGTTCTCGCATTGTCACCCACGATGGTCAACGGCTAGCCTCTTGATTACTCATCGGCCAGGTGTTGACACAATTGGCAAAACGTCTCTTTGCTCTTTGTTCTTTGGGAAAGTTCCCAAAGTTCTCCTATGGTGCGATCGGGATGTTCACAGACTTGACCCCGATCTGGAAAGCACCTAGGACATCCCTGCCAAACGCAACCATAAGACTCGCGAATGCTACTTGTACAAGTATCCTATCTATCCATGTAAATAACGAGCTGAACTCAAGTTTTATTCAGAAAATGTTATGCCATTCTTCCCCCCCTTTACAGGAAGTCAATTACCATAACTTATCCAGTGCTTCCCAATAGAGATAATTGCGTAATCTATCGTTCTTGTAAGCTTTTTAGTGAAATTGCTGAACTGCAGAGACTCGGCCATTCGAAAAGATAATTTAAGAGCTCTACTCCTAAGAACTCCAGGTCCAGCCATTCCTAGTTAAATTTTTTCTGACCAAATTGAAAAATGATGCTCAAAAGAACACAGTGACATAAACCATACTCTGAGAATTATGATTACCCTTTCAGCTTTGCCAATTTCGTTACTTGTATAGAAACCAAATCAAGGAGTTAACACCTGGAGTTTTCAATGACAGCTCCGAGTAGACTCACCTGTACATAACACACTCAGCCGTCAATATCTGATAGGTTTTCCCAGATATGACCATACAATCTCCTTATTCATAATAGTAGAAGAACCAAGTGAAGTCCAATTCGGTCTGTAATCATAGAAGAGATTAGCAATATAGGACAACCGCGAAGCAAGAAGTCCTGTTACCAATTGATCAAAACTATGACAAAATTGGAGAAAGTGAATACACATCGCTTTTAGATTTTCATATGAAAGCAACAATTAACTCGGCGAAGTCCACGGCAACAGCTTATCTTTCTTTTGTGCTTAAGAAATTGCTGGCTACCAGCAGCCGCGCTAAGTTACTCGGAAGCGAGTTAGCGCTATTTAACTTTGATAATGAAAGTATGCTATGGTCTCTTTAAATCTCATCAGGGTTAAAATAAACTTAAGTTTAATAACCCAGAAAAGACATAAGATTGAGGAGATATCCTTTTCGTAGTGACTTGGAGGACAACCAAACAGAAGAGCTATCACCTGGAGTAAGCCATTCGAAAAGACATTGCAAAACTCAAAATTTTCTCTGACCAGACAGTAACTGGGACAACAAAATTACATGGACCATAAAATTGATGTTTAACCTAAATTTAGGATATATTCTCCATCTACCGTGAGACTTGAGAGAACCTGATGAAGGAGTTACCATCTGAATTATTCCAAAATACATATATCAACAATAGCTTCCGTTTGCCTCGAAGAAATGCGCCGATATTTGTCCGTTATCTGTTCTGCAAAATGAACAGAGGGCGAGGCTCGAGGGGAAACTGTGAGCTTCAAGGAACAACTGATGTTAAAAAAAATGATAACAGAAAAAAACACTCAGGCTTATTGTTAGGTCAAACGGGAATATTGTGTTCATCCTCCTTCAAATATTTAATTAAGTGTGTTTAATAAGCCATTTAGAAACTTATTGAAGAAAACGAAAGCTAATTTAAGAGTATTTAAGCTCAGGGGTCTTCGAAAGCGATAATACGCGATTAAAAGAGAGTGGAATGATTTTTACAGCGTGTCAGTTAATCAGAGGTGAGTATCTTTTTTCATTAGTTACAAGTGACTTGAATAAGATTTCTTGACTATCACTGGTGACCAATGCCGCCCTCTTAGGGCACCTAATTTATTTGCATTTGCAAACACATTTTCATGACTGGTAACAATAAAGTAATGTTGGAAAAAGTTTTTCACTAATAACACAATCAACAAACTGCGTTGCGATTTATTTGGTTCATCCATCACGCTGCAAGAGTTGCAAGTAAAAAAAAAAACATCTATTGTCTGTTTCATGACAAATTTTTAAGCGACTAATACAAATGCTCTCACACCCTTGATTGGCAGGATTGGAATCCCATTCTCATTGTTATCAATCCCACTACTTAAAAAAAAAGGGGGTTGGAGGAACACAATTTCCGTTATATCAATCAATTATATTCAACCCATATGATCACCCAGTCCAAGGTGATAGTATCAGTCCCAATTAATATTAAAAAAAAGATTGTTGAGAACGATAAATTGACCTTAATCTTAAAGTCACGACTTTGTATTTTACCAATCGTAACTAATCCCACCAAGTTTCAGAACAAGTTAGTGGATCACCTTTCATGTCGTTTTTCCCCTAACAAAAGCAATCACAATAAAAAATAGTCGATTTCTTGGCATACAAGGTAGGCGCATGCTGCAGTGAAGGAAATGGGTCATTCAAATAAATGATTTAATAATTGTTGCTTCGAGCTGGGAGGGACTTCATAAAACGTTTTAAATGATGATAAGAGTACTACAGTACTCTCTTCTCAGTCCGAGACCAGTAGTAACTGTTTTTCCCAATTCCTTGTTTTGCTCTTGTCCCTTGCGAAAATAGATAAATCTCAGCCACCTCGCCCCACCTCGCCCCAGTCGCCCCTATTTATTTTCTTAGGACACTCCATAGTCCTTTAGTAATATCTGCGTGAGACAGAAGCCGATGGCGATGTGATTATAATTAATGACATAAATTATTAGAGCTAGTACAAATCAAGTCTTAGACATAACTGGTTTACAACATCACGCACAACATATCATAGACCATACCTTTCTAAACGTTTCAAACATGCAGATATTTTCCGAGGTTTTAAGAAATGCAGAGCCAAACATCTTTGGAAGAATAAAAGATAAGCCATCCTAAGGAGGAAAAATGCATCTTCCCCTTTTCTCCAGAGGGAAAAGCTAAGCAACAATATAAGGGGACTTCATGACACTTTTCAAATGGTATTTTAAACCCACTCCTAGTTTAGTTTATCTAACCCGATTAAAAAAAAAACAATGTTGAAAAGGACAGACAACATAGACTCACTCTAAGACCGCCTTTCTTGACATGTCAGTTACGAAGGAACCAGAGAGATGCCTGAACACCATGCAGTGTCTACAGAATACCAAGTCATACTGACTAGTACTTTGCGTATGATTCACACCACGCTTGATCAGTGGAGCCCGGTATTGTCTGACCGGGCGAAGTGCCTTGTAAAAAAACCGTCAGTCATCTACGAGGAAAAGGAACATTTATCATCAGTTCTTGTTTCCAACAGCTATCCCTCCTCCTTTGTACAGAAGGTCGCGACAAAAAAAAAAAAAAAAATAAAGAAGATAAAAAAATTATAATAATAATAATAATAAGAGACTCTCCCGTGAGCAGAGAGCCCGTTAGTTTATGTAACCCAATTTAAACAAACAAACAAAAAAATTATCAAAAGGGGAAATAACATAGACTCACTGAAGGAATCATGATTATACACTAAGGAGCGATCTTAGGTTCAGTTTTGTTCATTTCTTAGGAAGTTAAATGGAAATCAAATCAAGAAGCTACCAGCTGGAGTCTTCAAGAACAACTCCGAGTTGACTGAACTGTAAGTGAGACATTCATAAGTTAACATTTGATGGATTCTTTAGGATACATAGGATGCTTTAACAGAAATGTGATCTCAATCCTAATAATCCCACTAAGTTTCAAAACAAGTCAAAGGAACACCTTTTATGGGGTGTTTCCCCTTAGACAAGCAATCATGAGCGATAATGATCGATTTGGACTTTTTGCATACAATGAATATATATCCCGAATTGAAAGAAAATGGGCCGTTCGACAAGATGCTTTAAGAACTGTTTCTTCGAACTTCGAGCGACTTTATGAACCCTTTCAAAGGATGTGTAGACATGCTACAGTATTCTTTTCTCATTCCGACACCGGGGGTAGCTGTTCTCCTCATTTATTGGCTTTGCTCTTTTCCGGTGCAAAAATCTCAGCCCCCTCGACCCAGTGCCTATTTATTTTTCCTGGAAAGTTTTGCGTAAGGAGTTAAAGTTATAGTTATTTGTTAGGTCCTTAGCGAGTTAGCGTCCCTATCCAAAAGTGCGGAGAAAAATTGTAAAGACGAGAGAGTGTTACGTCATAGCAACAATGCTTAAGATGTACGACTTTATTCTTAAATCTAGAGAAAATCTTCCTGTTGGGATTGGGTAACAATCAGATTGCAGAAGACGTCTTTCCTTTTTTGAATTTTAAATGATAATTTTCGTCTTCCCTGTTGAATTATTTTTGTGTTCACGCGCAGCGCACATGATTTTACAAGTTAGTCAATCAGGTCAAAGAACGTTAACCTTGCCATTGGAAACTGACGTGGTCAATTTTTCTCGGGGATACTTTGTTGTTCTGTTTTAATGGAGTTGTTTACTGTTTTTGCGTTTTGGTGCCAGTCAATTTGTTGTCCCCCAGTTTGAAATTCTAAAAAGTTTCTCAAAATCCGAATGTTGAGGATACTTTAACACATATTTGACTAATACATACTTCTGCGGAGTTTGGACTCTAGCCTCTTGTTTCGTTATTGATTTTTCACACAGATAAAGGGGGTACCTTTTGGGGTGTTCTATGACGGCACCAAAAATTATCCAAGTGCTAGTTAACAAGTATTGTACGAGAGCAAGTCGAATATGAGATGATAAATAATCTAAAAAGTGCATAACCCCGAGTTGTTTATAAAAATTCCACATTTTGACAACGAACGAAAGTAAAAAGCTACTTTCTTTCCGAATGGAGCATGGGTAGTTCCATTAGCTTCAGCTCAAGTTCTTTAGCCCTTTTCTAGTAACAGTGTTTGAGCTAGTGCTAACCGCTGGAATTCCCCTTTCCCAGTACACATATAAACAAAACCCAGACACCTGCTCACCTGTTTACCCCTATCACACCCCTTTAGTATCTTTTTGACTCACAGAACATTGACGACGCTACAAAGCTTTAAGAAATAAACCTGTAGGGCGAGTAAAAAGCTACCCCAGGGAATTAAAATTGGTTCACAACATCTTGTTCTGGTATCAGAAGACACGAAGACTGGTAAAAACCGGTACGATTGGCAAGATTGAATATAAACGTATGGAAAGAGTCAATATGGTGTTGGGAACGATTATGTCGCTAAAACACTGCTACCTTGTAAACTCCTTTGGGTTTCTGTTCTATGTCAACCTTTGACACTCACTATTTTAACCATAGACTGACTCTGAACCTGAAATATTAATTTAGAACAGACCGTAAATTCAACATTTCTCCGTGATATTAAATTCGAGAAAACTCGTTGAAATGCATTTTTCGGCGTTTTACCACTGATCGGTTAACCTATGGAAAATACCATGTATTCTCCCATTCACAGCCGTTTTGCGCAATAAGGACCCTAAAACAAGACTTCATGTCAAATTTCAGCCAAATCGGTGAAATGAAGTGGCCGACGAAAGTTCGAAGGTTACAGACAGTCGCACTTAACTATCACTGGTGACCAATTCCTCTTTCTTAGGGCATCTACTTCGTATGCAATTGCGAGCGCATCTTCATGACTGGTAACAATAAAGTAATCTTAGAAAAAAAAACTTGATTTATAGCACAATCAAGAAACTACGTGATTTATTTGGCAACAGTTGCAAGTAAAAAAGCATCCGTTGTCTGCTTCACGACACACATTTTTAAGCGACTAATACAAATCCTATCACACGCCTGATTGGCGAGGTTTGAAATCGCTTTCTTATTATTATCAATCCCACTACTTGAGAATAAAGGGGTCGGAAGAACACAATTTTGGCAATATTAATCAAATCAATTCAACTCATATGATCGCCCACCAATCTTAACTAATCCTACTAAGTTTCAAACAAATTAGCGCATCACCTTTCATGTTGTTTTCCCCTAACAAAAGCAGTCACAACAAAAAATAGTCGATTCGGATTTCTTGGCATACAAGATACGCGCATGCTGTACTGAAGAAATGGGTCATTCGAGAAAATGATTTAAGAATTGTTTCTTCGAGTTCCCGGGGACTTCATAAAACGTTTTAAATGATGATAAGAGTACTAAAGTACTCTCCTCTCAGTCCGAGACCAGGGGTAACTGATTTTCTCAGTTCCTTGTTTTCTTCATGTCCCTGGCGAAAATTGATAAATCTAAGCCCCCTCGCCCCAGTAACTATTTGTTTTCTTAGGACACTCCATAGTCCCTTAGTAATATCTGCGTGAGACAAAAGCCGATGGCGATGTGATTATAATTTATATATGACCTAAATTATTAGAGCTAGTACAAATCAAGCCTTAGAAATAACTGGTTTAAAACATCACCACAACACATCATAGACCATAACTTTCTAAATGTATCAAGCGCGCAGATATTTTCCGTAGTTTCAAGAAATGCTCAGTCCGAAATCTTTGGCAGGGTAGAAGATAAACCATCCTAAGGAGGAAAAATGTAACTTCCCCTTTTCTCCAGAGGGAAAACCGAAGCAACAGCATAAGGGGACTTCACAACACTTTTTGAATGGTATTTTAAACCAATTCAACTTTAGTTTATCTCACCCAATTTAAACAAAAAAATGGTTAGAAAAACAAATGACAGACTCACTCTAAGAAAGTCTTTTTTGACACGTCAGCTACGAAGGAACCAGAGAGGCCCTAAACACCATGCAGTGTCTACAGAACACCTACTCACCCTGATCGGTACTTAGCATATGATTCACACCACCCTTGATCAGTGGAAAGCGGTATTGCATAACGGGGCGAAGCGCCTTTGACAAAACCGTCAGTCATCTCCGAGAAAAAGAAACATTTATCATCAGTTCTTGTTTCCAACGGTTATCCATCCTCCTTTGTACAGAAGGTCACGACGAGCAGAGAGCCCGTTAGTTTATCTGACCCAATTTAAACTGCGGAGTTTCACCCTAGCCTCTTGTTTCGTCATAGGATTTTTTACACAGAAAATTGGGGTACTTTTCGGGTGTTTAATGACAGCACCAAAATTATCCAAATGCTAGATAACAATTACTTTACGTTGAAACGCATTTTCCTACGTTTTACCCTTTACATGTATTGCTGATCGGTTAACGTATGAAAAATACCATGTATTCTGTCATTCACAGCCGTTTTGCGCATTCTAACGTTATGTTCACTGGAGTTAACCAGAAAGCATGCATTTTCCGGTGTTTTCTGCAACGGTGAATTCGTGCGAGGCATGCATTTTCCCGCGTTTACCGCCGCTCAGTTAATCGCTGTTCTACCCAATAAGGGCAAGTGACCCAAGTGCCTGAACCACCAAAATCACCCGATAAGCTCAATTTCCTCAAATGGTCCAAACGGCTCAAATGACTGAATTGCCCAAAATGACCCAATCGGGGTCAGTCTTCTAAATCCTAGGCAAGATATCCACTGGCGTTTTCATGGAGCAGGATTAAGGGCAGGAAATAATGATCACAATCGACGAACATCTTGTTTTCAGGGCGCTGACCGTCATTATTTCCCCCAAAAAACTCTAAAAATGCATTGCCCGGACGCGTTCGAAAACAGCTGAGAAAAGTTCCGGAAAACAAACTATTCATTAGCGTTTCTATGAGGCAAGAAAAAAATCGACGAACATCGTGTGTTCTTGCCGTTCATCATAAGTAATTCTGCGTGAAAACTGTTGGAAGATGCAGCGCTCGTGCGCTCATGAATACTGCAGAAAATCGAACAGGAAAACAGTGCAAGCTGTTCACGAGCGTTTCAATACGGCAGGAAAACAATAGACGAAGAACACGTCTTCATGGCCTAATCACGATTGTTAGTAATTCTGTGAGAAAACACTTGGCAAATGCAGCGTTCGCACCCTTAAGAAAACTATAGAAAAACGTTCAGGAAGACAAGCCATACACTCGCGTTTTTGTGGAGCAGGGAAACAATCGACAAACATCATGTTTTCATGGCATTCACCATAAGTTATTCTGTGAGAAAACGCTTGGCAAGTGCTGCGTCCGTGTGCCTGGGAAAAATATAGAAAAATGTTCAGGAAAACAAGCTATACACTAGTATTCTCGTGGAGCAGGAAAACAATCAAGAAACATCATCAAAGGTTGTGAATATATGAAAGTCATATATTTGAACTGTGGTCAAAGAACGAGTATGAGAGCGATCTTTGCAGTAACGAACACCACTTAAGCAGTTGATTAAGCACTTCATGGGTTTATTACGAACCAACCTAATGACCAGCTCCCAGTTGGCTTGTTAGCCCAGTTGGTGTAGCACTGCACCAGTATCGTAGAGGTTATGGGTTCGTACCCTATAGAGGTCAGAATATTTTACAGCCCTCATTTTCACTACTGCTTCAGTAGTGTTCGTTACTGCGAAGATCGTTCTTACGTTGATTCATCAATTTGCGACGGGTTTATTACGAACCAAACTAATGACCAGCTCCCAGTTGGCTTGTGAGCTTAGTTGGTAGAGCAATGCACCTGTATCGCAGAGATCATGGATTCGAATCCCGTACAGGCCTGAATTTATTTCAGGCCTCATTTTCACTACCGCTTAGGAGTGAGTGTCCACAAAAATAAAAAACTGAGCGGCAAATTTAAAAATTTCAGAATCGCCCAAACTTTGGCTATTAGTAGTCCTTATTGAACTATCTATCGCTATGGGGTTGATTTGTCAAATGGTGTTTTCTTTCGGCAGAAAACGGATGATACCCAATTTCAGGGCCAAGTATTGCAAAATTAGGCTGAAAAATTAGCCATCTTGAGGCTGATGGCTTGCCGTAACTATAAATCCAGAGGACATCCACTTGGAATCAGATTATTTTGCAATGTTTGCAGGTTTCATATTATAATTCCTATGACATTTGAAAAACAATAAGGTATTGAGTGAGACCTGAAAGGAAGCCCTCTGTTTTTCCATGGAAATAACTAGTAAACTTCAAAAAATAATTTTACCCTACTTTCTTTATCACAAATCAAATGAAAATTTTTATTTGGAATGCAGAAGAGATGGGATGTTAGCTGATAAACATTTTTTTTCTGGGGAATTTAGGTTGTGCTAGGTGAAAGTGTACTCAAAATTGCAATTTTTCGGGAAATCAAACAAGAGAGTGCGTGACAGACCGTGATAGACAGCTCTCTCATTCCAGCCCAAAGCCCAAAACTGGAAAAAAATATATCTTCTTGTTGTTGCGGAGTTTTGTTATTTATCACTTTCTTGAGAAAATACAGCAGCTAATGGAATGCTTGTTTTATCGCTAACTTGTACAATATTTTAATGTGAACAGTGCATAATTATGCAGCACATTTACAGTACTTTCTCAGGTGAATGATGCTGTTTTACCGGTACAAGAGTTAATTAATTGCTACCATTTCCACTTTTAGAGCAGCCGACAGCTGGAGATAGTTTATATTTTAAAGAATCAAGATTTCATCACTGATCACAAGGGGCCATGCAATTGTTGATCTGAAAGCCTTGAAATGAACTATTTATCATTGTTGTTATGGTTGCTAATCATAAACAAGTTGTGAACCAATTCAATTATAGGGAAATTTTCCCACGGCCTGTCGCACGTTATACAACTCAGCAATGGCGTTCCCATGCTCCTTTCAGAGAATAACTGGAAAAGACTGCTCGTTTGATAGGTTAGGTAAAAGCAAGAGCCTTGAAATCGTTACTTTACACAATTGCTCAAAGGATATTTCGAGTCATTGTTCTCACTGGTCATTTTCTGGAGTGAAAACTGAAAGTGAAATTATACTTGCTAGAGTGGGTATTTTCCGCGAGGACTAGACGCAGAGCTTAGACACAATCTGCCCTCACCACCGGCGTAAAATCGGACCTGGGTGGCGGCGAAACACTTCCACGTGCTGTGTGCCGCAAATCTTATCCCAACATGGAGAAAATAGAAAAGCGGATCGAGGAGTTTCGAAAATGGTGATTTAATTCTCAGGTTCATGTTTTCAAAAGCTCCGCTGTCCCTGACCACTGTAGAGCATACGCTCTGAGTGATCCTGACGACCCAAATTATTCTTTGACTTGCGGCCACGCCCATTGTGACAGCTGTGACTGCTGCTTGCTTGTCTCGTCTGTAATGAGGGAGATTGAGGAAGGCTTAGAAACGGTTGAATGCTCGGACAATGAAAGAGAAGAACTGTCTTTTTTTTTATTTCCCAGCCCAAACAGAGCATTGAATGCTAAAAAGCCCATTTATTACGGTCTATAAATCAGGATGAATGCAGACTTGACATCATGAGCGGCCTCAGCGCCCCACCCATTTTTCTAGTACTTGACTGGGTGATAATATAACTTCCACGTAAGTTCTGGGAAAGCCAGTTGGATTGGTTTGGTAAAAAAGGTATATCGTGGCATATAGCAGTGTCGATTAAATGCAAAAGCGGAGAAATGGAGATGATGACATTCGTTCATGTGCTTGAGAGTGCTACCACCCAAGACAATAGCTCGGTGTCAGCCATGCTTGATGACGTCTTCATTCAACTGAATACTATTATGCCAGAACTACAGACCATCTATATTCGAGGCAACAACGCTGGATGTTATCATTGTGCGCAGACTCTGATTACAGCTCCTCAGATTGCGAAACCTCATGACCTTCAGATCTCTCGGATTGACTTTTGTGAGCCACAGGGAGTCGAAGAAAGGGCGCTTGCGATCACAAGGCAGTCACTATAAAGTCACACATGGCGAAATATCTGAATTCTGGACACGACATTGGGATTACTGCACTGATGAAAGAAGCTATGGAGTCTTCCAGGGGTGTGCGCGGCGTAATTGTGAAAGTGTGCAGTCCTCCCAATGCTCTATCCATCAAGAGTTTCAAGTGGGAGAAAGTGATTTTTGTCAGAAACCTTTGCTACGGCCAGGAAGGGATAAGAACGTGGAGAGCCTACGACATTGGCCCGGGTAAAAGTATTCCCTGGACAAACTGCGATGTCCCTGAACAATAGGAACTTCCGACGATGGAGATCAGGCCCTCGAACAGCGAGACTATCACAACCTTTGTTCCAGTAGTACCCAGACAAATAGGTGGCCGGACCCCCGCAACTGATATAGAAGGCAACTCCGATTGCGTAGATGAGTCTTCAGATGAGTCAGGCGTTGATGTTGATGTTGCTAACAATTGTTCATTATTTACAGGCGTAGAAGAGGGATGTGTGAAGACGTTTATACGGCATTCATCGCTGGTTCAACACTTGGGCTATGGAAAGCACAAGCGTGTTCTAGAGTATGAAACGCTCTTTGACAGGGCCACGATAGAATACGCGACTAATCTGGATTGTGGCGCGAATAAATGCCCAACGGTCCTAGAAGCTAGTAGACCATCACTACCAACTGTGCCCACTACTCTTCCGATGGGATGGGCACTGAAATCGACACAGTCCCGTAGTACAAAGGTTATTGACAATCAAAAGCAGTACCTTAATTCCAAGTTTCAAATTGGAGAGAGACAGGGAAGACGGCCGAACCGACTGATGAAGTCTCTAAAGCCATGAGGACTGCAAAAGATAGCAACGGGGAGAGACTATTTAGCTATGGGAATTTTCTCACAAACCAGAAAACTAGCATTTACTTTTCTTGCCTTGCTTCTAAGCGAAGTGTAGAGGTAGATCAGCCTGATAGTGAGAACGAGACTCCGAGAATAGACTTTCAGAGTGTACTTAGTGACAAGGTTTTGTCTGAAGTCAGCATTCAGCATTCAACATTCCCATTTAATCATATATGACTCCTACAACATCTGTGAGTTAGTGTTGAACTCTTAACTTGGCTCCTTTTCTGTACCTATGTTACGGGGTATCTGCGAATCCTTTGGTTCTGACATATCGGAAACAACAGTTCGAAGGAAAAAGCCATTTGTAACCTTGCTCTCAAACCTGGTACAAGGCTGTACCTGTAGCTGTGCGAAGCGCTCATAACTGTATTCGGTACACATTATTACTACCTGGCAGCTCGATCTGGCCATCGTATCTGGCCACCAAAATTATTCTCGTCACTATTTGGCAAAACACCGTATTATTTGATAAATAAACCTTGTTTACAGATGAATACTATTATAAGGACGACTAATCGCCGGAGTTTGAACAATTTCGAGTTTTCGCATTTAAATTTTGCCCCTAATTTACGATTTCCTTTGATCCTTGGAGACATTTGCTCTTAGTTTGTTGTAAAATTGAAAAGTATCTGTTCTGTAAGATATACTTTGGTATCAAGTATCTAAGTTAGTTGTTGCGAAAAATTTTTATGAATCGTTTGTAGAAGGCTCGTGAGCGAATAAAAAACCCAGTGGCGTATGAACAAACCCACTTGAAAGCCAATTCACTGCAGGAAAAACTAAACCAGTCAACCTCGGGCTTGAAAATGCTGCCCGAGTCCTGGGACCTCGGGAAGTATTTTCAAGCCCGAGGTTGACCAGCTTACAGTTTTTCACTATATGGACTTCCCAGCCGGCAAACCTCACGAGCACGTTAATCTCTACATGTTAAAGATAAAGATAAAACAAGAATAAAGATAAAAACGTTAACAAAAAAATTAATATATGTATATAGCACGACTCAGCTACCACAGGAGTGACCACTATGTTTTCAATGAGCTTTTTCATTGAGTATGGGCGGAAATGATAGATCTGTCTGTCACGGTCGGTCGCAAAATCTCTTGTTTGATTTCGCGAATATGTGCAAGTTTAAGCGCTCTCTCATTGACTACAGCCTTATTTCCCCAGAACAATAGCCATATGAGTTAAAAGCCCATTTGCAAAGGGGTCTCACCTCTAAGTTTCGTTTAATTTGTGATAAAGGTAGTAGGGTAAATCGTTTTTTCAAGCTAGGTAGGGATGTCCATAAAGAAACATGGGGGGATCTTTCAAATCTCGCACAATGTCAGATCTATTTTCAAATGTCAGAAATTGCAGTGAAAAACCTAGAAAAGTTGTAAAATAGGCTGATTGCATGTGAATATCTTCGGGCTCTTTATTTAAGGTGTAAGGTTTTCTTGAAAATTGCTGATTTCCAAGCCTAATTTGCTTACATCTGGCCCTGAAATCTAGTATCGCCATTTTCCGCCAAAACAAAAATCTATTCGAGAAATGAACCACATAGCGATGAATAGTTCAATATGAACTAGAATCGCATCATTGAGTAAAATTTCGCATTCTTATTGGTTAACGTAGCGAGGCATTTAGCGTGGATTTGCGGGCTGAAAACGAGGCTAAGTGAAATTGTTTCGCATCTACGTCACTAAGCACAACAACTATCGTCAAATTGTTACAAAGCTTGGTTTCTAAGTCAATTTAAATTGTTTTCAAAACCATTTCACCTTCTAAAGAGCAAAATCAAAACGAGCGTTTTCAAAGCGAGACTGACGTTCTTCCTTGTTTTGAACTGAACTTCAAATTCTTGGAGAGGCATGAAAACCTCTTTCGCTCGCGACAACCCGAAAGCGAGAAAATCCTGTGAACACGGCCTAGAAAAAAGAATCTTCGAGGTAACAGGTTACGCCAACCCGGGTTCAATATCCATCTGCAGCCATAATCTTTTAGGAAAACAACAAAGGATGTAAAGCAAGTTGGCTAGCTTTTCAGTCGTACTACTACGACTGTCACAGCTGCCAACGCCAGCGACGGTCTACGCACTAAAGCTTTGCGAGAAATATATGCCAACAGCTTTGCACTTCCATCAGTAGTTGGCAATAACACAACATCAATAAATGACGGCATTGATGATCTAGCAGCAAGAGTTCTTGGTGGATTGTTCACCAACGTATCTTTCAACAACTCTTCAGTGAATATTTCCATCAACTTTCAGTCGAATGCTCATCCCAACGATTCGGCTAATGGCAGTCGCCTGTAGTGAATTTCTACAAATAAAAAGATTAAAGTTTTTGGACTTTTCATGGAACACTTCTTTGTTTTTAAAGGAATAAAGTATCGTTCAATACACGTATTTACACTTCAAGGCACTTTCCTTATATTAATCGCGATGTTATTGCACTTGAAATCAGTGCTTTCGCTTGCACAGTTCGTTTCTCTCAGTTTGCCACCAAAGAGGTAAAAGGTCTAGATTATTTTCCCTTCTCGAGGAAATTATTTGGAATTTTGAAAAAATATGTTAACGATAAACGGCTTGTAAATCCAGTGAAATACCACTATTATCCTTAAATAGTGTGAAGCCTGTTTAAAAAGTTCGAAAATTAATGTAAAATCAAGCACGAGGTACAAATAAAATTGTCGAAGGTTCAAACGTGTTCGACTATTCAACCTTGCTTTCTATTTGCTAATATTATCGTAAAGGGGCAAAATTACTGAATTGTGATTGGTCAAGACAGAGGGCATTTTTTCTTAATTTTTGTAATTGCCCCGGGTAAAATTACTTGAAAATGATTGGCTGAGAATCGCTCAGCAGCGGCTGCCAAGGTAAAGAAATTTCTGTTTGTTTTGTAACAATGGCGTCCCGTTTTGCGACAGATCAGTAACAAAACATTTTGCCCCTTATATTATAGATAAGTAATCACATGGTTCCTCGTAAAATTAAGGATTAACATCCGGCTTGTGTTTTTGGAAGTTGCAGAAATTGCCCTCGTCGCTGCGCGACTCTGGCAATTTCAGCAACTTCCGAAAACACGCGTGATATTAATCCTTAATTTTACCCGGCCCCATGAGATTACCTATACCAATGACACTTCTGATAGTTAGCTTTGAAATGGCTTTCAAGAGCGCGCGCTCGGGATAAAAACAACAATAATATTGCTGATTTAATTTATCGTTTTCTTATTTTCATTCAGTTATGCGATTCAAGGAAAATTTATTACCTGACTCGTGAATTCCACGTTAAATTGCACTGACAAAACCGATATCGCACTCATCGCCACGCGATTCGTGCGATATTGGTTTTCGCGTGCAATTTAGTCAGCTAATAAATTTAGTCAGGTAATGAATTTTCCTATATTAGTAGCCGGAGTTTGAGCAAGTTTCGCTTTTCACATTTTTGCCGCTAGTTTCCGATTTTGTTTGATTCTTGCTGACACTCACTCTTAAGTCGTGTTTGTTACTGCGAAGATCGCTCGCATAGTCAACAAACATCCTGTTTTCATGGCATTCACCGTTGGTAATTCTGCGGTAAAACGCTTGGAAACTGAAATCCAGCTTTCGTGCGCTCGGGAAAACTATAGTAAAACGTTTAGGAAAACAAGCTATATACTAGCGTTTTCGTGGAGCAGGAAAACAATCACAAACAGTCATGTTTTCATGGCATTCACCATTAGTTATTCTGTGGGAAGACGTTTAGAAATGCAGCGTTCACCCGGAAGGGAAAAGTTGAGAAAAACATTAAGGAAAACAGCTATTCATTGGTATTTTCCTGGTGCTGAATAACATGCGATGAACATCGTGCTATTCTTCAGTTTTACTGAGAGCGAACAATGAATTTGCCGTCCGTCTCCAGATATCTAAAAACGTTGGTATAATGTTAAATTTTTCATTCATTCACCATTTCGAACCTTGATAACCCCAGTGAACAACGCACATGAGCAAGCGTGGTTGTAAATCAATTTGCCAGACAATGCAGTTCTTGAACAAGTGCTTGTTCGTTTATTCAGACGAACTTTGTAAGTCAGAAGTTTTGGGTAAAGGTGTCCAGGCCTTCCAACCTTTCTTCAAGACTTTGCACTCGGTGAAAATCATAATCTTTGAACACACTATCCAGCTCTAGTAAAAAAGGAACTTTTTCGTCGCCTGCAGCCTTTCAATTTCAAAAACATGAACAGCCCACTTATCTTTGTACTGTGCACTTTTAGGCTTAGACGGTTCAAACACAAAAACTTCCTTGTGGTAACTTTTACAGTTCAAAACCGGGTAGACTTACCTATTGCTGCTTCTTCCGCTTCTCAAAATTGCAATGGAATAGGTCAATGGAAAGCGCAACTGGCTCTGAGTAAGATGAAAACACCTCTCATTTCATTGGCTAGCAAAATGGACATGTGTTAACGAAGCAAAAGAAAAATAAACTAAATATATGCGTGACTTTCCAGTTTTCTCGCGATCAAGAAACCCTGATAAAACCATTTCCCTTTTTTATGAAATGCTACCTCCAAAAACTTCAGTTCTAGTTCCCAAGCTCTTTTCTAAAGGACACAATAACACAGACTCAGTGTAGGAATCATGATTACCCGTTAAGTACATGTTAAATTTAATTTATTTCCATTTCTTAGGTATTTCTTATGACCTCAAAATCTCTTTATTAACAGTGCAATCTCATTAACTTCGGTTCTCAGCGCCTTCTTTGATTTCTTGCATCAGAAAGACTTTGTAAGGCTACAATTTTTGTTAAAGCTGAGTCTGAGGTGTTTGAGCTCAGGGGTCTTCGACAACCATAATATGCGATGGAAAGAGAGTGGCATGGTTGTAAGAGCGTGTGAGTTGAACAGAGGCAAATTTAAGTTTTATTAATCTAATTTATTCAACCCATATTATCACCCAGTCAAAGGTTATAGCATTAACCACAATACCTATAAACAGTTGTTCAGCAGGAGGACAAATTTACTTAAGGTGATTCCCTTGTTTTGCACTGCGCAAACTTTTATGCGCAGAACATTGCGACATCCAAAAAATTTATAAAGCAAGCATCCAATTGCTTGCTTTATAAATTTTAAATTACAATTTTCCTCATCCTCTCCCCCATTTGTATTCTTTCTGTATTCACGCGCAGCGCGCGTGAGTTTAAAAATTAGCCAATCAGGTCAAGGAACTCTAACCTTGACTTTAAAAATTTACCTGGAGAATTTTTTTCGGGTATCCTTTGCTGTTTTATTTTACGGAGTTGTTTTGCTTTTTGAGTTTTCGTTCGAAGTAATTTGTTATCCCTCAGTTTGGAATTCCAAGAAGCCTCTCAAGTTTTATTTGATCCGAAAGTTGTGGTTGTTTTAACACATGTTTGTTAAATATATATTTCTGTGGAGTTTGGACTCTAGCCTTTGTTTTCGTAATTGGATTTTTTACTCAGACTAAAGAGGAGCACCTTTTGGAGTGTTCAATAATAGTACCAAAATGATCCAAGTGCTAGTTCACAATTATTTTGCGAGAGAAAGTCGAATGTGAGATGATAAATAACCAAAAAAGTGCACAGCCACGAGTTGTTTATGAAAATCTCACATTTTGACAACGAACAGAAGTAAAAAGCTACTTCCTTCCAAATGGAGTACAGTTCCAATAGCCTCAGCTCAAGATCTCCAGCCCTTTTCTAGTAAGAGTGTTTGATCTAGTGCTAACCGCTGGAGATCCCCTTTCCCAATGCACAGATAGAAAAAACCAAGACACCTGCTCTTCCCTTTACCTCTTTATGACCTATCACAGCCCTTTAGTACCTTTATGAAACACAGAACATTGATGGCAATACAAAGTGAGGCGAGTAAAAACCTGGCCCTACGAAAATTGGTTCTCAACATCTTGTACTGGTATCATACATCAGAAAGGCTAGTAAAAACCGTTACGATTGGCAAAATTGAATGTAAACGTATGGAAAGAGTCAATATAGTTTTGGCAACGATTATGTCCTTAAAAAAATTGCTGCAATAACAACAGGAAGCTGACTAAATTGTAAGTAAAATATTCATGTTCCTGCTAAGTGACTGGCTTTACGCTACTAGCCAAACTTATACTAAAATAGACTTTGTTGTTCATAGCGAGCTCAAGCAAAAGGGGATCTGGGGAATTTAAAAAAAATGGAAGCAGTAAACAAAGAATTAGCCATTGTTCCGTCGAGCAGAGGACCAAAGAGCCAATACAGAAAAAGAGCCGTATCAATAACACAATTTGATCTAAAATAATAAAAAAGCTACGTTAGTTCTCGGCCTCTTGCACTATTTACTTCAGGCGATGACAGTATGTTATGGACTCTTAAACTTTACCAGGTTATAAAAAACTGGGTCTTAACACAGATCGCACCTAAAAAGAAAAAAATGACAAGTGATAACAACCTTTTTTATTTTAATTTTTTGTCACCAGGTATTTACACTAGTGACTAGTACTATATAACATTTAAAAGAGGACAAAATAAGCTTTACATAAAACTGTTTGTTTCCTAAAATGCATGGATTTTAAATAATATGAAGGAAATGTCATAAAATTTGCTTAACTTATCAAACAACTTGTGACTCTGAAGCAGCCTAAGCCTGAATGGAGTGGAATTAGAACGTAACTTTTAAACAAAAAATATGCCTTATTTTATGGGCAAGATATCCAGAGAGTTTCGCTGAAAAAGAATAGAATGATACGGAATTAATAACCCATATAACTACCACTACATACAAAAAATATATATGGACATTTTTTTTGCAATCAATGTACTTGCAGAAACTCACAGGACGAAAAACCTCGCGTTCGCCTTTCGGAAAACGAAGGTTGAATTCACGGAAAACGCGGCATTTTACTGACGTTTATCCGTGTTTTGCAAAGGGAAAATCCGATGTTTTCTGTGCGTTCTCGCATCAGTGAATCTAAGTATTCGTTACATTATTCGGTAGTTTTCCCCCGCGATAAATGTATGTAAAGGATTCATTTTCCGGCATTAAACCCTCGGTTAACGCAAGGCAAACAGCTTGTCTGCGTTTGTTCATTGGCATTTTCTGAGCGAACAACAATGTATTTACCGGAGTTGACGGCTGAAAACACGCATTTACCGGGAAGATTAAATGAGTGTAAATACGAAAAAACGTAGTGTTTTCCTGTGCTTGCCGTTCGTGTAACGCATAGAAAGTATCATACTTTCTTCTATTCGTAACACTTTTCCGCGATGATGAATTGGAGAAAATTCCTTGAAACTCATTTCCGGCGTTTTACCATTCATTGCTGTTCGGTTAACTTCTGGAAAGTAACATGTACTCTGCAGCAGTTTCTTCGCATTCCAACGTTGTGTTCGCTGGAGTTAACCAGAAAGCACGCAATTTCTGGCGTTTTCTGCAACGGTGACTTCGTGCAAGATATGCATTTTCTCGCGTTTACCGTCGCTCGGTTGATCGTTGCTCGACCCAATCAGCGCAAGTGACCCAACTGCCTGAAAAGACCCAATCCACTTAAATGACCCAAACGGCTCACATGAGTGAGTTGCCTCAAATGACCCAGTCGTGGTAAATATTAGAGATATTAGACATAATATCCACTGGCGTTTTAATAGAGCAGGAATTAATGATCAAGATCGACGAACATCTTGTATTCATGGCGTTGACCGTCAGCATTTCTCGGATGAAACATTTAAAAATGCATCGTTCGGACGCGTAGGAAAACAGAAGGAAAACGTTCCGGAGAACGAACTATTCATTAGCGTTTCCTCGGAGCAAGGAAACAATCGACGAACATCGTGTTTTTTCGTTCAGTTTTAGTAATTCTGTGTGAAAACGCATGGAAAGTGTAGCACTCGTGCGCTCAAGGAAACTACAGAAAAGCTTATACGAAAATGATGTAAGCTGTTCACGAGTGTTTCTATAAAGCAGGAAAACAATAGACGAACAACACGTCTTCATCACCTAATCAGGGTCGTTAGTAATTCTGTGATCACGAGAAAACGTTTGGCAAATGCAGCGTTCGCGCACTTGGGAAAACTATAGAAAAAAGTTCAGGAAAATGAGCAATACACTAGTGTTTTCGTGGAGCAGGAAAACAATCAACAAACATCATTTTTTCAAAGCATTCAGTGTTGGTAATTCTGCGGTAAAACGCTTGGAAACTGAAATCCTGCTTTCGTGCGCTTGGGAAAACTATAGTTAAACGTTCAGGAAATCAAGCTATACACTATAGTATTTACGTGGAGCAGGAAAAGAATCAGAAACATCATGTTTTCATGGCATTCACCCTTAGTTATTATGTGGGAAGACGCTTGGGAAACGCTGCGTTTGCGCGCATGGGAAAACTAAAGAAAAACATTCAGGAAAACAGACTATTTATGGGTATTTTCCTGGTGCTGGATAACATGCGATGAGCACCGTGCTTTTCTTGAGTTTTACTGAGAGTGAACAATGAAGTTGCAGTCCATTTCCAGATATAGGAATCGTGCATCGTTTGCTTAATAATCGCATCTGACAGTAAATGCTCTTATTATCATACTCTTAGTTTTAGTATTTCTTCGCATATGGTTTTTCAATTAAGCAATAAATGTCACCTATTTGAAGTATTCTCGGATTTCGGTTATTAGTGAACTTCATTTCCATTTAAAAACTGTGTTTACCAACGAAGGTATTCTTTTTTAATTCGCTCTTCGACGAAGTTCAGCGCGGGCTTTTGGTATCGCGAGAGAGAGAGTTGACTAACGTTTGTTCTCTATGAGAATGCAAGTAAATACGTCAAATTCGGTTTGGGTTTAAATAGAATGAAGTTGAACTGAATACAACTGCAAACAAACAGCCAAATAGGTCAAAATACGACAAATGCTCCCAAATAACAGCCTTTTGCGAA
The DNA here is from genome assembly GCF_964205215.1 of Stylophora pistillata. Classification (NCBI taxonomy): domain Eukaryota; kingdom Metazoa; phylum Cnidaria; class Anthozoa; order Scleractinia; family Pocilloporidae; genus Stylophora; species Stylophora pistillata. The sequence continues at coordinate 53,769,941 of NC_142519.1, forward strand.
GCTGAAACTTATGTTTATGAGCAAGCAACAGATGAAACGGGCGGTGCTAGGTGATGGATGTGATAAAATTATTTCAGGAGTGGATAACTTGTATCGCACTCCACTTTCACTGATTTCCCTTCCCCGTTGTTGTTGTTGTTGTTGTTTTTCTTAACTCTAAGAGATGCGTTTGCAGTGAAACATTGTTTTTTTAGAACTGAGTCTGGCAATTTCCAATTGAGTAAAAAAGGATTCTGCTAAGAATATTGTTTAGAAGTTTGAAAAACCTAGACTTGGTCGGGGAAAATACTAAGAGAAATCTTGATGAAATGCATAACATGATAACATGGCGTTCAAGTCATTCTAAATACTAAAAAATAACTTTTAGTATTTAGAATAATACAAAAATAAGTGCCTATGACACTTATTTTGTATTATTTTACATCAAAATGTGATGACTCTAGAACATGTTTTAGCAACATTAGAGGTGTTTTACCGTTTTCTGAATTTTTTATCAAGCTTTATAATCCGAAGATAAAAAGTCTGACCGAGCAAGAGGGGACTGGGTGCCGTTACGTCACAGTAGTAAGCATATGTTCTTATCATGCAAAGAAATGGGCTTTGTAGTTAGTAATTTCCCTGGCTATTTCGTTTATAGGTTCGTGTCATTATGTCCGATAATTCCTGTTTTTCTGACGAAAGTTTCTTCTCCAATGACTCGATCATCAACTTACACAAATTACTGGTCTTACGCAAAGTTGTAGTTACCCAATCACTTTTACTTGAATGGAGCCGCTTTGTTAAGTGATAACTTCAAGAATGAGTGTTTATTCGTCATCTTCTTTGCTTTCGACCTCAAGACCATCCTATCGTACGGTAGTTCGGGAAATTTCGTCCGTGTGGATGTTATCATCTTTTGTCGAGTTGAGCTCGTTCAAAATCCCGCGTGTTATAGACGAATTCTCCATCATCTCATCTGGAATTTCTTCTCAAGCCCGTTTCACTTTGAATCGCTGCGCAATTCTTTCACCATTATCCGCAGAATTTATCCGTAAAGAATGAACAAAAGTAACACGATCTGACAGAAATCAGCTGAGGCTTTGCTTCCTAACACTGCATTTTATCCTGACTACTATGCCCGAAAAGGCGAAAACCACTTCAGAAGTGTTTGAACTAATACAGGATACTTTGAATACAGCTCGCTTTGCTGAAATTTTAAGTATATTATTCGTCTCAGTTGACAAATCGCGTGGACCTTTTTAAAATATTTCAACAAAACTTTTGGTTTCGGCTTATAGACGGGATCGGCTTAAAGGCAAATGATTGCAGTATTGAACATACGCGTGAGGTTGAAGTCGGTGTCTACTTGTGGCTTATTTTTAATAAAAATCCAACAGCTTCTGAAAGCTAAAAGTCTAGGGTCTCGGCTTATAGCCAGGATCGGCTTATAAAATAAACAATTACGGTATACACACTTTACACACTTTACACACTTTATTTTTCTTTTTCTTACAAAATAATTTAGATTATGTTGACCCGCAGATAGCAAATTTGCTATTCGAGGCGGGTCAATCATCAACAAACATTATTTACAATATATAAAGAAAATTAAAAACTAAATAATTAGATATTGTTAAATTATAAAAAGAAGCATAGCTGGCAAATACATCAATAGTTGTTCAATAAAGTATAGAAGCAAATACATTAGTACTGAAAGCAATCGGATCAATTTGTTTTAATTATGCAGTCCTTAAGTTTAGAGGAGATCTTTTCAACATCAAGATAAGAATCTTCATTATCTAGTATCTGAAATAAAGACGTTTTAATTTGTTTATTAAAGGAATGTTTTGATAACGTTTTGAATTCTTTCGGTATCTTATTCCAAATTTTGACACCAACACGCGAGAAAGCCTTTTTTTGTAGGTTTAGTCTAGAGTACTTTGTACTAAAGAGCTGCGATTTGGATGATCGAGTATTGTAGGTATGAATATGAGATGTTTTAGTAAATAGTTTCAAAATATTAATGGGAGCCCTCTGGTTGTGCACGTCAAACATAAGTTTACTTACGGCTTCATAATATAGGAACGTAACAGGCAGAATTTTTGCGTGAATTCACAGTCGGTGTCCAGTTAGCTCACTGCGCTCACAAACTGAATCCACCTCTTTCTCCTTTTCATAGCCTCTGGCCTTTGATCGCCCTCAAAAGGAATGTCATGGAGCGAAATATTCTTTTTCGAGCCAGGGGTATTCGAACAAACCCAAACTACACACCAAAATGGCATTTTTTTGCTTAAAGATCGTAAACAATAGACTTCACACTCACTTTGATTCTCTGATTTAATAAACTTGGTCTTACTACCTTGACGTCACGAATATTTGGGTACCAGTACTCTTTCACGCGGGCAAAGAGATATGGGGAGCCCAAGTTCGCTACAATTTCGGACTTTTATCGTCTCGGAAAATATCAAAGACGCATCAGAACCACTCCCAAATCTTACCAGACACCCTCTACATGCTTCTATTTTATAATTTGATGCAAAAAAATAGGTGTTATGGGCACTTTAAAGGACACCACCCTCAGTATGGACCATCTCACCGGAATGGGATAAGATAGGTGAATTTAGTAAAATAATGTTATGAGCCGGAACAAAAGGTAACACTTCGCCAAATAAAATAAAAGGTGCAAAAAAGAAACAAACGGATTTTTCTATCTCTGGACTAGAACTTTGGACTAAACAGTCGAGTGCAGAACTAGTTATTCACGTTTGTTATATTCATATTACAAATAAAGTGACCTTCATTAGATCTAGAGGAAAATGAACACAAATCAAAAGAACAATGTGTCATAAAACTTACGATGTTAACTGGAAAATGGCATTTTATCCAAAAAAGTCTAGTCCATAGTGGCGTGTAAAAAGTAAACACGTAATTGTAGCTGGATAGTACAATATTTAATTCATGGAGAGTTTTTAGAAGCAAAGAAACCGATATTTACTAAGGCAGTCGACGAAGAAATTCAATATAACTTGTTGGTCTTTTCAACCTTTGCAAAAAGAGCAACCACGAGGCAAAAACAAGATTAACAATCAAATATGATTTATACAAATATTTTTCGCAATTTCTATCTGGGTCAGCAAAAATAGCCTTCCAAAACTTTGCGTGCGTTGTAATTGACGGGCCGGTTCACAAAACAGGTTTGAACTTATAAATGGTAGAAACATTTCGGCCTGACAACCTTTCTAATCCCAACCAATCATAGCGAAAACTTCCTCACGAAGGACATGAACCATTACACTGAGTAGATGAGCTCACGAGTCTTGTTAATGTCATGCATTCTTGATGTGTGCTAAACTTGGGATGATTCCTTCGCAACGTATCGTGGTACCCTAATTTCCTGACATGATTGGCATGAGGGACGGCATTCTGATTTGCGCAGCAACATCCCAATGCTCTGATCTGGTTGGTTGAAACGTGTTCGTACTCTAATGCGGCAATCTAACTGGTTTGTAATACACCAAATTTTAAAAATGCGGCAATCTGATTAGCAAGTGATATATACCCTTATGAGGAAATCTGATTGGTTTGTGACACACCAAAATGGAAAATGCGGCAATCTTATTGGTGCGAGTGACGTACCACTCTTTACGCTGACATAAAGTATTTGTTTTTGTTTATTTTTTTTTTTTAATAAATCTCAAAAGTCATGAAACTGTCTATATAATACTCTTATCAAAGAGTTTTATCTTGGCTAGTTGTATGGAGAGTCCTTCTTCATATTCATCGAAAAACCTTCCTTCAAAGCTAATCGAGCAATGTTACTTGTCTCAGATGAGAGATGAAGTAATAGTTAACTACGTACTTCAAGGCAAGAGATGTCGGTCAAAAAAAATCGAACAAACCGCCGCAACTTCATTGTCGGTATTTTTTTTTTTTAATTGTGGCTAATTGACACTAGGCCTTTATAGATTATGCTAGCATAATTTTTGGCATAATTTGAGCAAACTGGCATAATGTTTGCCAAGTAGCAATGCTAGCATAATTGACATATTTTGATAATTATCGGATCATCTTTGATGCTACAATTTGATCATTGTTCATCTCTTCTCCCAAGCACTTGGTGACGTTATTCGATGTTTTAAGTTTTAGTTCAAGTAGTAGCATTTGTAGTTCACTGTGAATCACTGAGCGGCGTCTGAAACGGTCTAAGCCCGGGTCTAGGGTGCACCGGAACCGGAAGTCACATTGTACGCCATGTTGGTCCCAGTACCTCTCTTCGGGCAACTCGCAGATAAGCTACATGAGAGTATGGTCCAGTACTAGTCTGCATGTTAACATGAACCACATGTTTATTTGAATTTCATTGTGGATTTGTTGCGTTTCTTTCTTGTATACCAATGGTTTGTAATTAAAAATGAATTTTTTAGACTTATTCGCATTTTTTTCAAAGAGCATAATTTAAAAAAAAGGGGCATAATTTGGAAAAAAAAAGGGCATAATTTTAGCATGATTTAGCCAAAAAAAAAGCAGCCCTACTAGCATAATATGCTACTTTTACTATTATAATCTATAAAGGCCTAATTAACAGCCGTCCTTACCGAAGCATTAGTTGGAGTCTCTTATTGCTCAAATCAGCAATTCCATGAAAAAAAGACTCGTTGATTCTAGGACTTTGTCCGTCTTGACTGCTTCACTTTTGAAGACTGGCAAAGGCCGACAAAATCTAAAAGGTCAGAGAGCGTTGGGTTTTTTTAATTTTGACCGCTGACGTAAACTCCATTGCGACTTCTTACGCACCGCGTATGTTATTACGCCTGTAAACTGATAGAAAATGTGGTCATTTCGCTTTAACAATTAACTCGTTTGGACCATTCAGAATCCGTTGTTCTCTTTGGGTATATTGATGTCATATGAATAAATAAACTGACCTTCACAAGGGAAAATGAACACAAATCGATAGAACAATGTATGAAAAGCTTCAGTTTACCGAAAGATTCGTTATTAAGTCTTTGGTAAGCGTTAAATACTATTGCTTTTTTTCATTGTCAGGGACGTAAATTTCATCGATGGGACTGTAACCATTCTAGCGAAAGTAGCGGCAATAAAATATTTCAAGGAGGGTTAGGGGGAGTGGCTTTTGAAGTGAAGTATGATTTCTAATACAATGTCGACTTAATCATTTATGTAGCTATTTAAAACAGTCGTCGATGTATGAGTCGTACGAGTGAGGGGGAAGGGGAAGAGGGCAATCGAGAGCCGGTTAAACTATTACCTTTTGTTGTTCCAATCCAGAAAAATTTTGAATTATCTGTCTATATAATATTTCTACCAAAGAGTTTTATCTTAGCTAGTTGTATGGAGAGTTCCACTTCTTATTTATCAAAGAAGCCTTCTTTCAGATCTCATCGACCAATGTTATTTGTCTCAGATGAGATAGGAAATCATAGTTAACTAATATTTGGTAAAGTTAAGGCCCATCCTTACTTATGTATTTCAAGGTGAAAATTAAATCAGCAATTTTTTGAGCCCTCTCCACCCTGTGAGAGAGGCGCATGCGCATGCGATTGAGCACAGATACAGTGCCTGAAAAACAGCGAATAGAGCCTCTCTTCTATGTAGGACTTGATCTTTCTCTGAAAATGAAACCTGCATTGAAAATCTTTGATATACAATAGAGCCTCTTCTATGTATGACTTGATCTTTCTCTGAAAATGAAACCTGCATTGAAAATCTTTGATATACAATAGAGCCTCTTCTATGTAGGACTTGATCTTTCTCTGAAAATGAAACCTGCATTGAAAATCTCTCATATACAATAGAGCCTCTTCTATGTCGGACTTGATCTTTCTCTGAAAATGAAACCTGCATTGATAATCTTTGATATACAATGTTTTGGAAACTTGAACTAGAAAGAAAAAGTGTCCTTTGGCTCTTTTATATTATTATTTCATACTCATTCTCGCTTCAGTTTCAAATAAAACCATAATTTTGTATGTACCAGCAAGTTCTCAATCAAACAAAAAAATTGTCAGAAGAAAAAATAACAGACTTACTGTAAGATTGTCTTTCTTGACACGTCAGTTACGAAGGAACCAGAGAGGCCCCTGAACACCATGCAGTGTCTACAGAACACCTACTCACACTGATCGGTACTTAGCATACGATTCACACCACCCTCGATCAGTGGAAAGCGGTATTGCCTAACCGGGCGAAGCGCCTTTGACAAAACCGTCAGTCACCTCCGAGAGAAAGAGACATTTATCATCAGTTCTTGTTTCCAACGGTTATCCCTCCTCCTTTCTACAGAAGGCCACGATGAGCAGAGAGCCCGTTAGTTTATCTAATCCTAATTAAACTGCGGAGTTTCGACCCTAGCCTCTTGTTTCGTTATAGGATTTTTTACACAGAAAATCGGGGTACTTTTCGGGTGTTTAATAACAGCACCAAAATTATCTAAATGCTAGATAACAATTACTTTACGTTGAAACGCATTTTCCTACGTTTTACCATTGACATGTATTGCTGATGGGTTAACGTATGAAAAATACCATGTATTCTGCCATTCACAGCCGTTTTGTGCATTCTAACGTTATGTTCACTGGAGTTAACCAGAAAGCATGCATTTTCTGGTGTTTTCTGCAACGGTGAATTCGTGCAAGGCATGCATCTTCCCGTGTTTACCGCCGCTCGGTTAATCGCTGTTCTACCCAATAAGGGCAAGTGACCCAACTGCCTGAACCACCAAAAATCACCCGATAAGCTCAATTTCCTCAAATGGTCCAAACGGCTCAAATGACTGGACTGCCCCAAATGACCCAATCGGGGTCAGTCTTCTAAATACTAGGCAAGATATCCACTGGCGTTTTCATGGAACCGGATTAAGTGCAGGAAATAATGATCACACTCGACGAACATCTTGTTTTCAGGGCACTGACTGTCATTATTTCCCCCCAAAAAACTCTAAAAATGCATTGCTCGGACGCGTTCGAAAACAGCTGAGAAACGTTCCGGAAAACAAACTATTCATTAGCGTTAATAATAATAATAATTCAACATTTATATAGCGCAAAATACTATATAGATAATCAGTCGCGCTTTACAATCAGTTCAGTTTTAGCGTTTCTATGAGGCAAGAAAACAATCGACGAACATCGTGTGTTCTTGCCGTTCATCATAAGTAATTCTGCGTGAAAACTGTTGGAGGATGCAGCGCTCGTGCGCTCACGAATACTGCAGAAAATCGAACAGGAAAACAGAGCAAGCTGTTCACGAGCGTTTCAATACGGCAGGAAAACAATAGACGAAGAACACGTCTTCATGGCCTAATCACGGTCGTTAGTAATTCTGTGAGAAAACACTTGGCAAATGCAGCGTTTGCACCCTTAAGAAAACTATAGAAAAACGTTCAGGAAGACAAGCCATACACTCGCGTTTTTGTGGAGCAGGGAAACAATCGACAAACATCATGTTTTCATGGCATTCACCATAAGTTATTCTGTGAGAAAACGCTTGGGAAGTGCTGCGTCCGTGTGCCTGGGAAAAATATAGAAAAATGTTTAGGAAAACAAGCTATACACTAGTATTCTCGAGGAGCAGGAAAACAATCAACAAACATCATCAAAGGTTGTGAATATATGAAAGTCATATATTTGAACTGTGGTCAAAGAACGAGTATGAGAACGATCTTTGCAGTAACGAACACTACTTAAGCAGTTGACTAAGCACTTCATGGGTTTATTACGAGCCAACCTAATGACCAGCTCCCAGTTGGCTTGTTAGCCCAGTTGGTGTAGCACTGCACCAGTATCGCAGAGGTCATGGGTTCGTACCCAATAGAGGTCAGAATATTTTACAGCCCTCATTTTCACTACTGCTTCAGTAGTGTTCGTTACTGCGAAGATCGTTCTTATACCCGTTCTTTAACCGCAGTTCAAATATATGACTTTCGTATTTTCAGAAACGTTGATTCATCAATTTGCGACGGGTTTATTACGAACCAAACTAATGACCAGCTCCCAGTTGGCTTGTGAGCTTAGTTGGTAGAGCACTGCACCTGTATCGCAGAGATCATGGATTCGAATCCCGTACAGGCCTGAATTTATTTCAGGCCTCATTTTCACTACCGCTTAGGAGTGAGTGTCTTATGGTTGCTAATCATAAACAAGTTGTGATCCAATTCAATTATAGGGAAAGCTTCCCACGGCCTGTCGCACGTTATGCAACTCAACAATGGTATTCTCATGCTCCTTTCAGAGAATAACTGGAAAAGACTGCTCGTTTGATAGGTTAGATGAAAGCAAGAGCCTTGAAATCGTTACTTTACGCAATTGCTCAAAGGATAGTATTCAGTTGAATAAAGACGTCTTCAAGCATGGCTAACACCGAGCTACTGTCTTGGGCGGTAGCACTCTCAAACACATGAACGAATGTCATCATCTCCATTTCTCCGCTTTTGCATTTAATCGACACTGCTATATGCCACGATATACCTTTTTTACCAAACCAATCCGATTGGCTTTCCCAGAACTTACGTGGAAGATATTTCACGCATTCAAGTACTAAAAAAATAAGTGGGGTGCTGAGGCCGCCCATGATGTCAAGTCTGCATTCATCCTGACTTATAGACCGTAATAAATGGGCTTTTCAGCATTCAATGCTCTGTTTGGGCTGGGAAATAAAAAAGACAGTTCTTTTCTTTCCTTATCCGAGCATTCAACAGTTTCTAAGCCTTCCTCAATCTCCCTCATTACAGACGAGACAAGCAAGCAGCGGTCACAGCTGTCACAATGGGCGTGAGAACAATGATTTCGAATCATTGTTCTCACTGGTCATTTTCTGGAGGGAAAACTGAAAGTGAAATTATACTTGCTAGAGTGGGTATTTTCCGCGAGGACTAGACGCAGAGCTTAGACACAATCTGCCCTCACCACTGGCGTAAACTCGGACCTGGCTGGCAGCGAAACACTTCCACCTGCTGTGTGCCACAAATCTTATCTCAACATGGAGAGAATAGAAAAGCGGATCGAGGAATTTCGAAAATGGTGAATTAATTCTCAGGTTCATGTTTCCAAAAGCTCCGCTGTCCCTGACCATTGTAGAGCATACGCTCTGAGTGATCTTGACGACCGAAATTATTCTTTGACTTGTGGCCACGCCCATTGTGACAGCTGTGACCGCTGCTTGCTTGTCTCGTCTGTAATGAGGGAGATTGAGGAAGGCTTAGAAACGGTTGAATGCTCGGACAAGGAAAGAGAAGAACTGTCTTTTTTATTTCCCAGCCAAAACAGAGCATTGAATGCTGAAAAGCCCATTTATTACGGTCTATAATTCAGGATGAATGCAGACTTGACATCATGAGCGGCCTCAGCGCCCCACTTATTTTTTTAGTACTTGAATGGGTGAAATATCTTCCACGTAAGTTCTGGAAAAGCCAATCGGATTGGTTTGGTAAAAAAGGTATATCGTGGCATATAGCAGTGTCGATTAAATGCAAAAGCGGAGAAATGGAGATGATGACATTCGTTCATGTGTTTGAGAGTGCTACCGCCCAAGACAGTAGCTCGGTGTTAGCCATGCTTGATGACGTCTTTATTCAACTGAATACTATCATGCCAGAACTACAGACCATCTATATTCGAGGCCACAACGGTGGATGTTATCATTGTGCGCAGACTCTGATCACAGCTCCTCAGATTGCTAAACCTCATGACCTTCAGATGTCTCGGATTGACTTTTCTGAGCCACAGGGAGTCGAAGAAAAGGCGGTTGCGATCGCAAGGAAGCCACTATAAAGTCACACATGGCGAAATATCTGAATTCTGGACACGACATTAAGATTACTGCACTGATGAAAGAAGCTATGGAGTCTTCCAGGGGTGAGCGCGGCGTAATTGTGAAAGTGTGCAGTCCTCTCAATGCTCCATCCATCAAGAGTTTCAAGTGGGAGAAAGTGAGTTTTGTCAGAAGCCTTTGCTACGGCCAGGAAGGGACAAAAACGTGGTGAGCCTACGACATTGGCCCTGGAAAAAGTATTCCCTGGTCAAACTGCAATGTCCCTGAACAATCGGAACTGCCGACGATGGAGATGAGGCCCTCGACCAGCGAGACTATCACAAGCTTTGTTCCAGTAGTACCCAGACGAATAGGTGGCCGGACCCCCCAACTGATATAGAAGGCAACTCCGATTGTGTAGATGAGTCTTCAGATGAGTCAGGCGTTGATATTAATGTTGCTAACAATTGTCCATTATTTACATGTGTAGAAGAGGGATGTGTCAGGACGTTTATACGGCATTCATCGCTGGTTCAACACTGGGGCTACTGAAAGCACAAGCGTGTTCTAGAGTTTGAAACGCTTTTCGAAAGGGCCATGATAGAATACGCGACTAATCTGGATTGTGGCGCAAGTAAATGCCCAACGGTCCTAGAAGGTAAGAAACCATAATTACCAACTGTGCCCACTACTCTTCCGATGGGATGGGCACTGAAATCGACACAGTCCCGTAGTACAAAGGTTACTGACAATCAAAAGCAGTACCTTAATTCCAAGTTTCAAATTGGAGAGAGAACAAGGAAGACAGCCGACCCGACTGATGAAGTCTCTAAAGCCATGAGGAATGCAAAAGATAGCAACGGGGAGAGACTATTTAGCTATGGGAATTTTCTCACAAACACGAAATTTAGCAGTTACTTTTCTCGCCTTGCTTCTAAGCGAAGTGTCGAGGTAGATCAGCCTGATAGTGAGAACGAGACTCCGGGAATAGACCTTCAGAGTGTACTTGGTGACAAGGTTTTGCCTGAGGTCAGCATTCAGCATTCACATTTGATCATATATGATTCCTACAACATCTGTGAGTTAGTGTTGAACTCTTAACTTGGCTCCTTTTCTGTACCTATGTTACAGGGTATCAACGAATCCTTTGTTCCTGACATATCGGAAACAACAGTTCGAAGGAAAAAGCCATTTGTGGCCTTGTTCTCAAACCTGGCACAAGCCTGTACCTATAGCAGTGGCAAACGCTCATAACTGTAGTAGGCGCACGTTATTACTATCTGGCAGCTCGATTTCATAGTATCTGGCCTCCAAAATGATTCTCGTCATTTTTGGGTGAAACACCGAACTATTTGACAAATGAGCCCTATTTAGAGATGAATACTATTATATAGGGACGACTAATAGCCGCAGTTTGAACAATTTCGAGTTTTCGCATTTTAATTTTGCCCCTAATTTACGATTTCCTTTGATCCTTGGAGACATTCCCTCGTAGTTTGTTGTAAAGTTGAGAAATATCTTTTCTGTAACATATACTTTTGTGTCTAGTGTCTAAGTTAGTTGTTGCGAAAAATTTTTATAAATCGTTGGTAGAAGGCTCGTGAACCAATTCAAAAACACAGTGGCGTATAAACAAACCCACTTGAAAACCAATTTGCCGCAGGAAAAAATAAACCAGTCAAACTCGGGCTTGAAAATGCTGCCCGAGTCCTGCGACCTCGGGAAGCACTTCAAAGCCTGAGGTTGACCAGCCTACAGTTTTTCACTATAGGGACTTTCAAGCCGGTAAACCACTCGAGCACGTTAACATATACATGTTAAAGATAAAGATAAAACAAGAATAAAGATGAAAACGACAAGAAAAAAATTAATACATGTATATAGCACGACTCAACTACCACAGGAATGACCACTATATTTTCAATGAGCTTTTTCGTTGAGCGGAAATAATAGATCTGTTTGTCACGGTCGGTCGCAAAATCTCTTGTTTGATTTCGCGAATATGTGGAAGTTTAAGCGCTCTCTCATTGACTACAGCCTTATTTCCCCAGAACAAAAGTCATATCAGTTAGAAGCCCATTTGTAAAGGGGTCTGACCTCTAAGTTTCGTTTAATTTGTAATAAAGGTAGTAGGGTAAATTATTGTTTCAAGCTAGGTAGAGATTTCCATAAAGAAACATAGGAGGATCTTTTAAATCTCACACAATATCAGATTTCTTTTCAAATGTCATAGAATTTACAGTGCAAAACCTGGAAAAGTTGTGAAATAAGCTGATTGCATATGAATATCGTCGGGCTCTTTATTTAAAGCATAAGGTTTTCTTGAAAATTGCTAATTTCCAAGCCTAATTTGCTCACATCTGGCCCTGAAATCTAGTGTCGCCGTTTTCCGCCAAAACAAAAATATATTCGAGAAATGAACCACATAGCGATGAATAGTTTAATATGATCTATTAGTAGTCAGAGTTTGAGCAAATTTCGCTTTTCACATTTTTGCCGCTAGTTTCCGATTTTGTTTGATTCTTGTTGACACTCACTCTGAAGTCATGTTTGTTACTGCGAAGACTGCTCTCATAGTCAACAAACATCATGTTTTCATGGCATTCACCGTAATTCTGCGGTAAAACGCTTGGAAACTGAAATCCAGCTTTCGTGCGCTCGGGAAAACTATAGTAAAACATTTAGGAAAACAAGCTATATAGTAGCGTTTTCGTGGAGCAGGAAAGCAGTCATAAACATCATGTTTTTATGGCATTCACCATTAGTTATTCTGTGGGAAGACGCTTGGGAAATGCAGCGTTGACGCGCACGGGAAAACTTGAAAAAAACATTAAGGAAAAACAGTTAGTTATTGGTATTTTCATAGTGCTGAATAACATGCGATGAACATCGTGCTATTCTTCAGTTTTACTGAGAGCGAACAATGAATTTGCCGTCCGTTTCCAGATATCTGAAAACGTTGGTATAATGTTACATTTTTCATTCATTCACCATTTCGAACCTTGATAACCCCAGTAAACAACGCAGATGAGCAAGCGTGGTTGGAAATAAATTTTGCCAAAGAATGCAGTAATTGAACAAGTGCTTGTTCGTTTGTTCAGACGAACTGTGTAAGCCAGAAGTTTTAGGTAAAGGTGTCCAGGCCTTCCAACCTTTCTTCAAGACTTTGCACTCGGTGAAAAACACAATCTTTGAACACACTATCCAGCTCCGGTAAAAAGGAACTTTTTTGTCAAGTGCAGCCTTTCAATTTCAAAAACCTGAACAGCCCACTTATCTTTGTACTGTGTACTTTTAGGCTTAGAAGGTTCAAACACAAAAACTTCCTTGTGGTAACTTTTAGAGTTCAAAACCGGGTAGACTTACCTATTGCTGCTTCTTCCGCTTTTCAAAATTGCAATTGAGGTCAATGCAAAGTGCAACTGCCTTTGATTAAAATGAAAACACCTCTCATTACATTGGCTAGCAAAATGTACATGTGTTAATGAAGCAAAAGAAAGATAAACTAAATATATGCCTGATCACTTTCCTCGTGATCAAGAAACCCTGATAAAACACTTTCCCTTTTTTATGAAATGCTACCTCCAACAACTATAGTTCTAGTTCCCAAGCTCTTTTCTAAAGGACACAATAACACAGACTCAGTCTAGGAATCATGATTACCCGTTGAAATATATGTTAAATTTAGTTTTATTATTTCGATTTCTTAGGTATTTCTTATGACCTCAAAATCTCTTTATTAACAGTACAATCTTATTAACTTCGGTTCTAAGCTTTTTCTTTGATTTCTTGCATCAGAAAGAGTTTGTAAGGCTGCAATTTTTGTTAAAGCTGAGTCTGAGGTGTTTAAACTCAGGGGTCTTCGACAGCCATAATATGCGATTGGATAATATTCAACCCATATTATCTCCCAGTCAAAGGTTATAGCATCAACCACAATACCTATAAAGAATTGTTCAGGAGGACAAATTTACTTTAGGAGATTCCCTAGTTTTACACTGCGCAACCTTTTCTGCGCATAACATTGCGACATTCAAGATGGGGGCCGTTCTTCCCGCTAGCGTGAGAACGCACGGGAAACAGCTTGTTTTCCTTTTGTTCATTGGCATCTTCCGAGTGAACTACAACATATTCACCGCCTGAAAACACGTATTTTCGGGGAAGTTGAATGTGTGTAAAATACGCACGAAAACCTAACGTTTTTCTGTGTTTGCCGTTCACGGTAGAACGCACAGAAGATGTTACATCTTTGTTCGCAACCATTTTTTCGCTCGGTGAACAAAATGTTCACATGAGTTTTGCAGTCGAAAGCATGCATTTTCAAAATTTTTTTCGCGATGGTGAATTCCAGAAAACTCGTCGAAACGCATTTTGCGGCGTTTTACCATTTATTGCTGTTCGGTTAACCTAGGTAAAATAACATGTGTTCTGCCATTTACAGCCATCTTGCGTATTCTAACGTTATATTCACTGGAGGTAGCCAGTCGAAAGCATGCATTTCCCGATGTTTTCTGCAACGGTGAATTTGTGCAAGACATGCACTCTCCCGTTTACCGCTGCTTGGTTAATCGCTGTTCGACCCAGTTGACCCAACTGCCTGAAAGGACCCAATAAGCTCAATTTCCTCAAATGATCCAAGCTGCTCCAATAACTGAATTGCCTCAAATGACCCAATGGTGGTCAGTATTCTAAATATTAGACAAGATATCCATTGGCGTTTTCATGGAGCAGAATAAAGAGCAGGTAATAATGATCATGATCGACGGACATCTTATATTCATGGCGTTGACCGTCAGCATTTCTCGGATAAAACACTTGAAAGATACATTGTTCGAACGCTTAGGAAAACAGCAGGAAAACGTTCCGGAAAACGAACTATTCATTAGCCTCTCCTTGGAGCAAGAAAACAATCGACGACCATCGCGTTTTCTGGTCTTTCACTATAAGTAGTTGTGTGTGAAAACGCTTGAAAAATGCAGCGCTCGTGCGCTCCCGAAAACTACTGAAAAACATATAGGAAAACATTGTAAGCTGTTGACGAGTGTTTCTACAGAGCAGGCAAACAATAGACGAACAACAATTTTTCATGGCTTAATCACGTTCGTTAGTGCTTCTGTGAGAAACCCTTGAAAAATGCAACGTACGCGCGATCGGGAAAACTATAAATAAACTGGTTCAGGAAAACAAGCTATACACTAGCGTTTTCGTGGAGCAGGAAGACAATCAACAAACAGCATGATTCCGTGGGTGATTCTGCGGTAAAACGCTTGGAAACTGAAATCCAGCTTTCGTGCGTTCGGGAAAACCATAGTAAAACGTTCAGGAAAACAAGCTATACACTAGCGTTTTAGTGGAGTAGGAAAACAATGACAAACATCATGTTTTCATGGCATTCACCGTTAGTTATTTTGTGGGAAGACGCTTGGAAAATGCAGGGTTTGCTCGTAAAGGAAAACTATAGAAAAACATTCAGGAAAACAAGTTATTCATTGGCATTTTCTTGGTGTTGGATAACACGCAACGAACATAGAGCTTTTGTAGAGTTTTTCTGAGAATTTGCCCTCCGTTTCCAGATATCGGAAAACATTAGTATATTAGATACAATGAATATATGAAGTTCATATATTTTGAACTGCGGTATTAAATACGTATGATGCACGATCCTTCGTAGTAGATAGCGCTATTTATGCAATAGCGAAAATCAGACCTGAAAAAAATCAGGCCTGTACGGGATTCGAACCACTGACCTCTGCGATACTAGTGCAGCGCTCTACCAATTGAGCTAACAAGCCAACTGGGAGCAGGCCGTTAAGTTGATTCGTAATAAGCCCGTGATGATAAATCAGATACAATGAATATATGAAGTTCATATATTTTGAACTGCGGTGTCAAATAGGTATGATGCACGATCCTTCGCAGTAGATAGCGCTACTTATGCAATAGCGAAAATCAGACTTGAAAAAAATGAGTACTTTAAACCCAAGTTGACTCTGATTGGTTTACAAACTTAGGTAAAACCTATAATTCTTGGTATATCCTTTGCCTAGGTACTTACAGAGAAATCAGATAGCAGAGCTACCACGTGGAGTCTTCAGCTACAACACCAAGTTGATTCAACTGTGAGTAAAAAACATGCATTGCTCATTCCAAGACACACATCTTTAAATGTCTTGTACAGACCCAATTACTCGTATAAAACATCTCAGCTCGCGTGGTTACAAAATTCTAGATCCATATTTTAATTGCTCAAGGGCTCATAAAACATGCAATGAGGATTAAAGCTTAAAAACTAATTATTCTCATGTGCTTGAAAAAATTCCTGGTTACCGGAAGCCTTACTATATGTTACTCGGAGGTAAGTTGACATTATTTATCTTACGTAATGAATTAGTAGCAAATTCAGGATATGCCCTCCAACTACGTACAGACTTGAGATAACCATAAGCAGGAGCTACCATCTGAAGTCTTCCAAGCACAGCGACTATCAGTCCTATATTATAATTATATGTACAATAACTTCCGTCAGGCCCGAAGAATGCTGCGATATGTGTTTGTTTAAAAAAGGAAAAAAAATCAGCGGAGAGCGGCGCTCGAAGGAAAGTGCGAGCTTCAAGTAACAACTTATCCAGGCATATATCCTCCTTTCAGGGACTTGAGATACAACCAGATAGAGGAGCTAATACCTGGAATCTTCAATAAGAACCCAGAATTGACCATGTTGTAAGTACAGGATAGTTATGCATACCTGTATGTTGATATTGACGCGCAGTGAGTTACAAATTGCCTAATTTCTCACGCGTTGTGGGTGTAGTCACCTATGAGCTAAGGTAATGGAACAAGGTGTGATGGTTAATTGATTGGTAGTGATAAACATATGGGAGTCACCTGGCCTCATTAAATCACCTGAGAATTTTTAAAAATAAGGCTACCACCGGATGTTGGTGGCCTTGGCTCTAACAAGTTCATTTTGTATCTTTACCAAGTTCTTTTGTATTCATATTTGTTTAATTTCATGCGTCAGATACCCTGCGCGGACATTGTGATAAAATACGAGAGGGAGAAAACGAAACGTGATCGTCCATGCTGGCTTTCTCTCTATAACTGTTTGCTTTGCCCTCTCCCCTCCTCTTGAATTCTGCTTTCTAGCTCTTTCTATGATTTCTTGCTACGATCTATCTAGATAGAGTTCTTAAAATTTCTACTTTTTGAAAGCTGAGCGTCAGGGTATTTAAACATAGGGGTTTTCGATAGCCACAATATGCGAGAATCTTTTTTTCCATCACCTACTTAAATTCATGATTTATTAAGTATCGCTGGTGACTCAAACATATTCTTAGGGCGTCTATCTCGTTCGCACATGCAAGCATATCCCTGGTAATCAAAGGCTCTGTGACCCAACTTGTGAATTGGATAAGCCAATGTAATTCATGTGTCGTCAATGGAAATTGATGTTTGATTTCCATACTAGGGTATGAATCGTTCTAAGAACTGCAGGACTGGTAAATGAACGTTCTGAGGAATATGATGTGAAATGAAATTAGGCCTCAAAGACAGAAAATATGATCTGGGTAGGAGTTAGTGTAAGACAATCACTGTTCCAGATTTTACTGTAAAGGTTTGTGGGAAGAAAGTTCAAAAGGGTGCTGTTTTGTTTATCGAAAGACTATTGTTGCACTATTAAGCTAGGTATTTACTGGCGATGTAAGGATTGGGCTAAGCATATAAACGCTTATGCGCTGAAAGGGACGCTTGGACATAAGGATAAGCATGTATGCATAAGATTATCAAAAGGTTGCGTTCTTTTCATGCTTATGCTGTCAAGCGAGTCATGCCGTAGATGACCCAGTGGTACTGCCACAATCATGATAACTTTCCCTGTTACGATGGAGTGGTTGGATCAGATCCGGAGCGCACAAGTAAATTTCTCGTTTTGCTTAACCGCTTATAACCGCCCGAACCGCTCGATTGGCTCGCGCGAGAATGCTTTCCCCCTACCTCGCCTAATGAGCAGAATTTAGTCCCTAAACTTCCTCAGTTGGAGATCAATAAACCAATCAGAATTCGTCGTCTGCGCATATATTTTGATGGCCTTAGGGGGCACTAGAGGGGCATCATTCTGTGCGTTCTTACTAAGTGATCAAATTTGAAAATATGGCGTCCACGCGGCCGACCTTCAAAATTTTCAAGTCGGATTTTTCGTTCCCTTGCGATCGAGTTAGACCTTGTGGAACTCAGAATATAAAGTAGCAATACTATATATAGAATACTCTGTTTGGAAAATAATGGACGTCAAGGTCTTAAACGTGACAGAATAAACTCTCAAGTCTTCGATTCTCCGTCTAAAACGATGCGAAATGTGGACACCGAACTTGCGGACCTCAAACAGGGCCTAGTGACAATTTGACGATTCCATGGCCCGGTAAATATTATGTTCGAGTAACAATGTGTTCAAAAAGTATAGTTTAATAGAAGATTTTGTGTTAAATCAAAGTTTTTCAGAATTTTCAACATAACACTACGCAATTTTCTGGCCGTGGAGTCAAACAAAAACGCTCTAAGCATGATGAGTTTTACCGCGTGGGCCTTGTACACGTAAGAAATTCGTACGTCTTTCGCTTATGACAGCAAATCAAGAACTGTTTGGAATAAGACTGTCGTCCCGAAATATTTCTTGGTCATTTTTGTCTTGTTTCCTATTGATAGATTCTATGAAACTTGAAATCTCTTCGCTCAAGGACAAATTTGCATATTCCTTTTGAAATATGACCCGCGTACCTTTTTGCACACATACGGGAAATATTTAGCGATTTTTATCTTTCAACTTCATTTTTGAGTAAAAACTTAATACGCACCTATCGCTTACCTTCCTTTCTTTGTTTTCTCTTTCGGACAAAATAATCATTCTCCTGCATGTAGACATTCAAAAATAGGAGCACTGACACCATAAATAAAACATACGCTAGAGATTGTGCAAACTTTAATTCACGGATGAAAAACGTATAGTTTTAAACTCATTTATTATTCGCCAAAAAGTATCAAATTAACTTAAATGCCTAAAATCGAAAAAAAGTTTGAAGGAATCGACCAATCGAGGGAGCGAGCAAGTAACATTCTTCAAATCATATCTACACTCACTCTTGTGCATGCACGCAATTTACAAGTTAAAATTGAATTATTCTCAAAAAAAAAATGTTTAAAAAAACCCATCAGTTTTTACACGAAAACAAAAGCAAGAAATTTCGTTGTGAATTACTTATTCCAGTGGTTAAGCTGCAAGGGTTGTAAGTGAAAAAACGTCTATTGCATATTCCACGACACACATTTAATGGACTAATAGAGATCAAATGAAACGCTTGAAACATGAAAGTCGAAGTAGCAGGATTCAAATCCGATATCCCAGATCGCACATTTACCTAAGCCTGGTTACAAATTTTAAAAGAAATCCCGTTCTCATAGCTATCAATCCCACTGCTCTCAGCGATTATTTTCACCCAGTTCCAGGTAATAGTATCAGCCCACCAGAATATAACTGATAAACTGTATACATCCTCTTGATCAGAAGGACATATTTAACTGTATCTTTAGATTACGGTTCTTTTTTGATCGCAATCTGATTTCAGTCATTATTAGTCCCAGTAAGTTTGAAAACAGGTCAGAGTAACACCTTTCATGAGCTTTTTCCCCCTAGCGCAAGCAACGTAAGAATTACTCGCATCAGACTTATTGCATTCAGAAACTCAGCCATTCGAAAAGATGGTGTCAGAATAATAGTTCTCCGAACTCCAGCTCCATCTAGGCTTCAGCTGCTTTAAAAAAATTGAAAGAAACTTTTAATGATGTCTAGACTTACTACAATTCAGCGCTACTACCAAGTGAGCACCAGAGCCACACGCTGGAAGCGAGGTACCGTTGAGAGGGTTCTCCTTTCTAGTGGAAAGGACTCATATAATTTGTAATTAGGAAATTGCTAAAATTTTAGCAATTGCCGTGAATAAGCCTGAAAAGAGAAAATTCATTTATCAACCCTCCAAAGTTTGCCTCGTTCCCAACGTGCCATGTGTTCAGAAATATGAAAAAAAGTTTGGGGTTATTTTCTATTTCGAATGAAGTTTTCTTTTTTAAACATTTCAGCATGTTAAAATTGTTATTAATTTACTGATTTGCTATTGCAATATTTGCGTTTATTAAGGAACTTCATAACACTTTTTAAATGTTATCTTTTCTTATTGCCAGCAACCAATTAAAACAAAATGGTCAGTAGAACATAATAATAGAGACACACTCTTGGAATCATAATTACCTATTTAGGAGAGATCTTTAATTTAGTTATGTCAATTTCTTAGGTCCTTAGGTAGAAACCAAATCAAGGAGCTACCACCTGGAGCCTTCACTAACAACTCCAAGTTGACTAGCCTGTATGTAAAACGTGTCACGCACATTTACCAAAGCCTGGTTACAAATTTTAATAGAGATCTTATTATCATAGCTATCAATCCCACTGCTTTCAGCCCGTATTTTGACCCAGTTCAAGGTAATAGTATCAATCCAGGAGAATGTAACTAATAAACTGTTCATATAATAAAACTCAACTCTCCCGCCACCAAGCCTAATAAGTCTCGTAGCCCTTAAGTATTTACTTAGCATAAAACCGATTACTACGCAACAACAATTTATGGCTTGAACCATTTTAGCTATTACAAGTCAAGCTTTAGAAGAAACTGGTTTAAAAAATCACATGTTGAATCGTCATACTTTACTCTATATTTCATGAGTAACCGAGGGCTGACTTTCTCAGTATTTTCAACACAATTTGACTCTGATAGCCGAGGGAAACTTGCGAGCCACACATTGAAAACGAGCCCCACGTTGAAAACGAAGTACAGTTGAGAGGGCTTTTCTTTCTAGTGGAGGGGTCTCATAAAATTTTGTAATTAGGTAAATTTCATTTGATCGTTGTCATTGGATCAAATAAAAATTTATTACCATCAGGTGAGCAAAATTTTAGCAAGTGCAGAGAATAAGCCTGAAAACCCTCTAAATTTTGCCTCGTTCCAAATGTACCATTTGTTGAGAAATCCAAAAAGAAGCCTAGGGTTATTTTCTATTTCGAACGAAGTTTTCTTTTCTCAGCATTTTAGTGTGTTAAAAAATGTTATGAATTTACTCATTTGATATTGCAGTATTTGTGTTTATTAAGGGTCTTCAGAACACTTTAAAATGTTATCTTTTTTATTACTATGAGTCAATCAAAAAGAATTTGTCAAGAGGACACAATAACATAGACACACTTTCAGAATCGTAATTACATATTCAGGAGAGATCTTATTTAGTTATGTCCAATTCTTAGGTACGTATGACACTTTTTAGGTACTCATAACACTTTTTAAATGATATCTTTTCTTATTACTATAAAGCAATTAAAACAAAATGGTCAAAAGGACATAATAATACAGACACACTCTTGGAATCATAATTACCTATTTAGGAGAGATCTTTAATTTAGTTTTGTCAATTTCTTAGGGGCTTAGCTGTAAACCAAATCAAGGAGATACTACCTGGAGTCTTCACTAACAACTCCCAGTTGTCTCGCCTGTATGTAACACATGTAACGCACATTTACCAAAGCCTGGTTACAAATTTTAATAGAAATCTCATTATCATAGCTATCAATCCCACTGCTCTCAGTCCTTATTTTCACCCAGTTTAAGGTAGCGGTATGAATCCAAGAGAATATAACTGATAAACTGTTTACATCCTCTAGATAAGAAGGACATATTTAACTTCATCTCCAAATTACGGTTCTTTTTTCAATCGGAATCTGACTTCAGTCATTATTAATCCGAGTAAAACAGGTCAGAGGAACACCTTTCATAGGCCTTTTTCCTCTAACGTCTGCAGTGTGAAAGAGAATCGAGTTGGAAATCTTACATTCAGAAACTCAGCCATTTAAAAAGACAGTGCTAGAATAATAGTTCTCCAAACTCCAGCTCCATCTAAAAATCAGCTGCTTTAAAGGAATTAAAAAAAAAGTTTAATGACGTTTAAATTTACTGCACTACTCTTTTGTCAAAAGGCTGATAGTTTCGAAAGAAACTGTTTGGCGCTGCGTCGGTGGAAGTAACGAAATAATTTGGATATATCAACAAAGTTGAAATGGTAAATTGGACACCGTAACGATTACAAAAGCTGACGTTTCGAGCGTTAGCCCTTCGTCGGAGCGAATAGAGGAATTGTGGGTTGTATGTGCTTTTAAAGGCAGAAAATGGACCTACGTTATTGAACTCTTTTGTCAGTTCCGAACCAGGGGATAACTCTTTTCCCCTAGTTGCTGGTTTTGCACGTTTCCTGCGTAAAAGTAAATAGACTTTAACCCTCCTGCCCCGATGACTATTTACACTTGTTGGACACTCTGTAGCCATTAAATATTTACTTGGCATAAAAACCGATTACGAAGCACCAACATTTCATGATTTGAATCGTTTCAGCTGATACAAATCAAGCTTTAGATATAAATGGTGTACAATATCACGTGTTCAATCGTCTAACTTTATTCCAGAGGGTCACAAGAGATATGTCGATTTGAACAATTACGTTAGTAGCTATCGTCCACGTGCAGAAAATGGTTGGCAAACTATACAAAAACATTGAATGGCTCTCGAAATATGTCAGGTGTCCAAAACATTTTACGGAAATTATTTCAATATATAAACTTACGTTTGCCAGAAGAAAATGACACGAAAAAATATACGATGTGTAAAGTGTTTCACCTAAATCCAGGATATGTCCTCCATCAACAGATTTAAGGAACATGATAGAGGTGATATCACGGCAATTATCAGCCACTTACCATAATAAAATAAAGAATAACTTTCAAAAATAATCGAATTGGAAGTCTTACATTCAGAAACTCAGCCATTCCAAAAGATAGTGCCAGAATAATAGTTCTCCAAACTCCAGCTCCATCTAGAAATCAGCTGCTTTAATATTTACTCGGCATAAAAACCGATTACGACGCAACAATATTTCATGACTTGAGCCATTCTAGCAAATACAAATCAAGCTTTAGACACAACTGGTTTACAACATCATGTGTTTAATCCTCTTACTTTATTAAAAAAGATCATAAGAGATAAGTTGATGTGAATAATCACGTTAGTAGTTATCGTCCACCTATAGAAAATGCTATTGACTGAGTCTCTATTTCATGACTAACCGAGAGCACCTTCACAGTATTTTCAACACAAGTTGACTCTGATAGCCGAGAGAAACTTTAGATTTTCGAGTGCTTAGCAAACCATCCAAGAACATTGACTGGCTCTCGAAATATGTCGGGTGTCCCAAACATTTAACAGAAAATATTGCAAAATTTAAATTTACGTCGGCGAGAAGAAAATGGCAAAACAAAAATATACGACTAGCTCCCGCTATTTGCGGGCGTGAACGGTCTTTATGAACATGAAAGTTTGCTTGACAACCGACTAATGTTGATATGTTGGAAAACGTGAAGATTAGATTAATAATAATTAGATTAATAATAATAATTAAGTAGATGTCAGTACAACTTATGAAGTTTAAAGGTCTAATAAAGGTAATCCAGTTAACCTAAATACAGGATATGTCCTCTATCAAAACACTTAAACAACCTGATAAAGGAGCTATTACAGCAATTATCAGTCACTTCTTATAGTTACACGAAGAATAGCTTTTATTCGGCTTGAAAGAAATTCCCTGATATTTGTCCATTATCTAAAGCCAGGATATGCTTCAGGCTTGAAAGAAACTCGAACCCGTGCCTCCCACATACTAATTCAGCCCTACTCCCAAGTGAGCTACAAAGCCACATGTTGGATGCGAGATATAGTTGAGAGGACGCTTCTTTCTAGTGGAGGGGACTCATATAATTTGCAATTAGGTAAATTTCATTTTATCGGCGGCATTGACAATGAGATGAAGCCTGTTATGTATGTTACACATGTTTGTTAAATATATAAATATTACTGCGGAGTTTGAACGTTAGTCTCTATTGTCGGTATCGGATTTTTTTCGCAGATAATGTGAGTACCTTTGGAAGTGTTTAGTAACAGCGTCAAAATTATTCAGTTGCTATTTAATGTGAGATGATAAATAACCATCAAAGTGCAGAGTCCCGAGTTTTTTTTATAAAAAAGTCACATTTTGACAACGATTGGAAGTAAAAAGTTACATCCTTTCCAAATGGAGTACAGTTGCGATACCTCCAGCTCAAGTTTTCCAGCCCTATTCTAGGAAGAGAGTTTGATAGAGTGTTAATCGCTGGAACTCCGATCCCCTTTCCTAGTACACAGATGGACAAAAATCATGATTTCTCAGGAAGAGAGCCAAGTTATGTCCATCAGCGCACGGGGCTTCTAGCTGATTTAGTACGTGTCAAAGTTACAGTTGGTGGTCAGAGTTTGTCACTTAGGAAATTACCACGGGAAACAATGGCGGATGTGAAGCGCGATAAGTAGAACATTTTTCTTTCCAGATTTTAGAGGAAAAGCATTTTTTTAAAAGCCAGAGGAAACAGCTCTGATAGATTTTACAAGGACAGAAGATGTCTTACAGCAGCGGAGCGTTCGTCAGTAAGCATAAATGAAATACTGGAGAATATGGAATTGCAAGCATTTATTTATGCTCCCGCGGAGAATGCTCTTCAGGAACGGTTTCTTTGGGCCATGAGACGTTGCTACATGTAACATCGATTTTCGGCTATCTCTTCGTAGAACAGATCAAAGAACATTTCTTGAATTCTGGGCTAGAATTCCATCCTTATTCTCCCAACATCTGGGACGTGGAACGAATTTAAAAAAGAGATTGACTTAAGGAGATCCTGACATTAACAGGCTGGACTGATTTTCCAAACCACATGACATCGACTGTCCCTAGGCTAAGAGTTTACAAGACAAGTGGGTTGCTGATGACAAGATGGTGAAAGCTGTCAGCAACTTAGCGGGTAGGACGACCTTGATGGAGCAAATAGCAAAGAAAATTATTCAAGCTAAGAAACCCCTCAGGTTGTGAAATGAGTAACCAACCCATAATTAATAAACCTCATTATTAAACGTTCTCAAAAATGTACCAATGTCAACGTGAATATCACGTCCCTTAACACACTCTAACGTCATTCGAGCTGTAAAACTTCAATCTCTCACGCACGATTTTTTTAAAAAACTGAAAACATAAAATCGAAGCATTGTTTCTTTATCTTACTAATTCATTAACGTATCTACATTGCTCATGTCCACATCTTCTTGAGAGTGCCTCCTCCTGATACTCCCAGGCCTTGTCATATTTACCAAGTGATCTGCACAATGTTCTTAGGTTTCCGTCTCTTGTTGCTTCTCCTCCTTTATCGCTTATAGTTTAGACGAAATACGAACACATAGTATGTTCAGGAGAGGGTTGTTCACTGGTTGAAACAGTTCGTGTGGAGTTGTGATTTGTTGGGTTGTGGTTTTTTTGAGGCGTTCCCCAAACTTGCCCAAGAAGGAGTTTAACATCAATGAAGCCACCGTTTTACGACCTGGGTTCTTCTGAATCTGCTCAGAAACTAACTTCTCCCGCTCCTTATACTCTCCCGCTCCTTATACTCTCGCACATACCGGGCCTTCAGTTCTCGCATTATCACCCACGATGGTCAACGGCTGGCCTCTTGATTACTTATCGGCCAAGTGTTGACACAATTGGCAAAACGTCTCTTGGCTTTTTGTTCTTTGGGAAAGTTCTCAAAGTTCTCCTATGGTGCGATTGGGATGTTCACAGACTTGACCGCGATCTGGAAAGCACCTAGGACATCCCTGCCAAACGCAACCATAAAACTCGCGAATGGTACTTGTACAAGTATCATATCTATCGATGTAAATAACGAGTTGAACTCAAGTTTTATTCAGAAAATGTTATGCCATTCCTCCCCCCTTTTACAGGAAGTCAATTACCATAACTTATCAAGTGCTTCTCAATAGAGATAATGGCGTAATCTATCATTGTTGTAAGCTTTTTAGTGGAATTGCTGAACTGCAGAAACTCGGCCATTCGAAAAGATAACTTAAGAGCTCCACTCCTAAGAACTCCAGGTCCTGCCATTTCTAGTTTTATTTTTTTTCTGACCAAATTGAAAAATGATGCTCAAAAGAACACAGGGACATAAACCACACTCTGAGAATTATGATTACCCTTTCAGCTTTGCCAATTTCGTTACTTGTATAGAAACCAAATCAAGGAGTTACCACCTGGAGTTTTCAATGACAGCTCCGAGTAGACTCACCTGTACATAACGCACTCAGCCGTCAATATCTGATAGGTTTTCCCAGATATGACCATACAATCTCCTTATTCATAATAGTAGAAGAACCAAGTGGAGTCCAATTCGGTCTGTAATCATAGAAGAGATTAGCAATATAGGACAACCGCGAAGCAAGAAGTCCTGTTACCAATTGATCAAAACTATGAAAAAATTGGAGAAAGTGAATAGGCATCGCTTTTCGATTTTCATATAAAAACAACAATTAACTCGGCGAAGTCCACGACAACAGCTTATCTTTTTTTTGTGCTTAAGAAATTGCTGGCTACCAGCAGCCGCGCTAAGTTACTCGGAAGCTTAACTTAGCGCTATTTAATTAGCGCTATTTAACTTTGATAATGAAAGTATGCTATGGTCTCTTTAAATCTCATCAGGGTTAAAATAAACTTAAGTTTAATAACCCAGAAAAGACGTAAGATTGAGGATATATCCTTTTCGTAGTAACTTGGGCGACAACCAAACAGAAGAGCTATCACCTGAAGTAAGCCATTCGAAAAGACATTGCAAAACTCAAAATTTTCTCTGACCAGACAGAAACTGGGACAAGAAAATTACATGGACCATAAAATTGATGTTTAACCTAAATTTAGGATATATTCTCCATCTACCGTGAGACTTGAGAGAATTTGATGAAGGCGTTACCACCTGAATTATTCCAAAATACGTATTTCAACAATATCAACAATTGCTTCCGTTTGCCTCGAAGAAATGCGCCGATATTTGTCCGTTATCTGTTCTGCAAAATGAACAGAGAGCGAGGCTCGAGGGGAAACTGTGAGCTTCAAGTAACAACTTATGTTAAAAAAAATGATAAAAGGAGAAACACTCAGGCTTATTGTTAGGTCAAACGGGAATATTGTGTTCATCCTCTTTCAAATATTTAATTAAGTGCGTTTAATAAGTCATTTAGAAACTTATTGACGAAAACGAAAGATAATTTAAGAGCATTTAAGCTCAGGGGTCTTCGAAAGCGATAATACGCGATTAAAAGATAGTGGAATGATTTTTAGAGGGTGTGAGTTAATCAGATGTGAGTATCTTATTTCATTAGTTACAGGTGACTTGAATAAGATTTCTTAACTATCACTGGTGATCAATTCCGCCCTCTTAGGGCACCTAATTTATTTGCGTTTGCAAACACATTTTCATGACTGGTAACAATAAAGTAATGTTGGAAAAAGTTTTCACTAATAACACAATCAACAAAATGCGTTGCGATTTGTTTGGTTCATCCATCACGCTGCAAGAGTTGCAAGTAAAAAAAAAAATATCCATTGTCTGTTTCATGACACATTTTTCAGCGACTAATACAGATGCTATCACACGCTTGATTGGCAGGATTCGAATCTCATTGTTATCAATCCCACTACTTCAAAAAAAAAGGGGTTTGGAGGAACACAATTTCCGTTATATCAATCAAGTATATTCAACCCATATGACTTCAAAAAAAAAGGGGTTTGGAGGAACACAATTTCCGTTATATCAATCAAGTATATTCAACCCATATGATCACCCAGTCCAAGGTGATAATATCAGTCCCAATAAATATTAAAAAAAAAATTGTTGAGAACAATAAATTGACCTTAATCTTAAAATCACGACTTTGTATTTTACCAATCGTAACTAGTCCCACTAGGTTTCAGAACAAGTTAGTGGATCACCTTTCATGTCGTTTTTCCTTAACAAAAGCAATCACAATAAAAAATAGTCGATTTCTTGGCATACAAGGCATGCGCATGCTGTACTGAAGGAAATGGGTCATTGGAAAAACTGATTTAATAATTGTTCTTTCGAGCTGGGAGGGACTTCATAAAACGTTTTAAATGATGATAAGAGTACTACAGTACTCTCTTCTCAATCCGAGACCAGTAGTAATTGTTTTTCACAATTCCTTGTTTTGCTCTTGTCCCTTGCGAAAGTAGATAAATCTCAGCCATCCCGCCCCACCTCGCCCCAGTCGCCCCTATGTATTTTCTTAGGACACTCCATAGTCCTTTAGTAATATCTGAGTGAGACAGAAGCCGATGACGATGTGATTATAATTAATGACCTAAATTATTAGAGCTAGTACAAATCAAGCCTTAGACATAACTGGTTTACAACATCACGCACAACATATCATAGACCATATCTTTCTAAACGTATCAAACGTGCATATATTTTCCGAAGTTTTAAGAAACGCTCAGCCAAACATCTTTGGCAGAGTAAAAGATAAGCCATCCTAAGGAGGATTAATGCATCTTCCCTTTTTATCCAGAGGGAAAAGCTAAGCAACGATATAAGGGGACTTCACGACACTTTTAAAATGGTATTTTAAACTCATTCCTAGTTTAGTTTATCTAACCCAATTAAAACAAAAAAATGTTGAAAAGGACAGACAACATAGACTCACTCTAAGACCGCCTTTCTTGACATGTCAGTTACGAAGGAACCAGAGAGACGCCTGAACACCATGCAATGTCTACAGAATACCAAATCACACTGACTAGTACTTTGCGTATGATTCACACCACGCTTGATCAGTGGAGCCCGGTATTGACTGACCGGGCGAAGTGCCTTGTGTAAAAACCGTCAGTCATCTCCGAGGAAAAGGAACATTTGTCATCAGTTCTTGTTTCCAACAGCTATCCCTCCTCCTTTGTACAGAAGGTCGCGACAAGAAAAAAATAAAATAAAAAAGTAAAAAATAAAATAAAAAAATAATAATAATGACAAAATTCTCCCGTTAGCAGAGAGCCCGTAAGTTTATGTAACCCAATTTGAACAAACAAAAAAGAAAATTTCAAAATGGCAAATAACATAGACTCACTGTAGGAATCATGATTATCCACTAAGGAGCAATCTTAGGTTCAGTTTTGTTTTAAATGTATCAAGCGTGCAGATATTTTCCGTAGTTTCAAGAAATGCTCGTCCGAAATCTTTGGCAGAGTAAAAGATAATCCATCCTATGAAGGAAAAATGCAACATCCCCTTTTCTCCAGAGGGAAAAGCGAAGCAACAGCATGAGGGGAATTCACAACACTTTTTAAATGGTATTTTAAACCAGTTCAACTTTAGTTTATCTCACCCAATTTAAACAAAAAAATGGTCAGAGGAACAATTAACAGACTCTAAGATTGTCTTTCTTGACACGTCAGTTACGAAGGAACCAGAGAGGCCCCTGAACACCATGCAGTGTCTACAGAACACCTACTCACACTGATCGGTACTTAGCATACGATTCACACCACCCTTGATCAGTGGAAAGCGGTATTGCATAACCGGGCGAAGCGCCTTTGACAAAACCGTCAGTCATCTCCGAGAGAAAGAAACATTTATCATCAGTTCTTGTTTCCAACGGTTATCCCTCCTCCTTTGTACAGAGGGCCACGATGAGCAGAGAGCCCGTTAGTTTATCTAACCCAATTTAAACTGCGGAGTTTCGACCCTAGCCTCTTGTTTCGTTATAGGATTTTTTACACAGAAAATCGGGGTACCTTTCGGGTGTTTAATGACAGCACCAAAATTATCCAAATGCTAGATAACAATTACTTTGCGTTGAAACGCATTTTCCTACGTTTTACCATTTACATGTATTGCTGATGGGTTAAGGTATGAAAAATACCATGTATTCTGCCATTCACAGCCGTTTTGTGCATTCTAACGTTATGTTCACTGGAGTTAACCAGAAAGCATGCATTTTCCGGTGTTTTCTGCAACGGTGAATTCGTGCAAGGCATGCATTTTCCCGCGTTTACCGCCGCTCAGTTAATCGCTGTTCTACCCAATAAGGGCAAGTGACCCAACTGCCTGAACCACCAAAATCACCCGATAAGCTCAATTTCCTCAAATGGTCCAAACGGCTCAAATGACTGAATTGCCCCAAATGACCCAATCGGGGTCAGTCTTCTAAATACTAGGCAAGATATCCACTGGCGTTTTCATGGAGCAGGATTAAGGGCAGGAAATAATTATCACAATCGACGAACATCTTGTTTTCAGGGCGCTGACCGTCATTATTTCCCTCAAAAAACTCTAAAAATGCATTGCTCGGACGCGTTCGAAAACAGCTGAGAAACGTTCCGGAAAACGAACTATTCATTGGCGTTTCTATGAGGCGAGAAAACAATCGACGAACATCGTGTGTTCTTGCCGTTCATCATAAGTAATTCTGCGTGAAAACTGTTGCAAGATGCAGCGCTCGTGCGCTCATGAATACTGCAGAAAATCGAACAGGAAAACAGTGCAAGCTGTTCACGAGCGTTTCAATACGGCAGGAAAACAATAGACGAAGAACACGTCTTCATGGCCTAATCACGGTTGTTAGTAATTCTGTGAGAAAACACTTGGCAAATGCAGCGTTCGCACCCTTAAGAAAACTATAGAAAAACGTTCAGGAAGACAAGCCATACACTCGCGTTTTTGTGGAGCAGGGAAACAATCGACAAACATCATGTTTTCATGGCATTCACCATAAGTTATTCTGTGAGAAAACGCTTGGCAAGTG
The DNA here is from genome assembly GCF_964205215.1 of Stylophora pistillata. Lineage (NCBI taxonomy): Eukaryota > Metazoa > Cnidaria > Anthozoa > Scleractinia > Pocilloporidae > Stylophora > Stylophora pistillata. The sequence goes on from NC_142519.1 coordinate 53,800,495, forward strand.
CTGAGTCCGTGTGCCTGGGAAAAATATAGAAAAATGTTCAGGAAAACAAGCTATACACTAGTATTCTCGTGGAGCAGGAAAACAATCAACAAACATCATCAAAGGTTGTGAATATATGAAAGTCATATATTTGAACTGTGGTCAAAGAACGAGTATGAGAGCGATCTTTGCAGTAACGAACACCACTTAAGCAGTTGATTAAGCACTTCATGGGTTTATTACGAACCAACCTAATGACCAGCTCCCAGTTGGCTTGTTAGCCCAGCTGGTGTAGCACTGCACCAGTATCGTAGAGGTTATGGGTTCGTACCCTATAGAGGTCAGAATATTTTACAGCCCTCATTTTCACTACTGCTTCAGTAGTGTTCGTTACTGCGAAGATCGTTCTTATACCCGTTCTTTAACCGCAGTTCAAATATATGACTTTCGTATTTTCAGAAACGTTGATTCATCAATTTGCGACGGGTTTATTACGAACCAAACTAATGACCAGCTCCTAGTTGGCTTGTGAGCTTAGCTGGTAGAGCACTGCACCTGTATCGCAGAGATCATGGATTCGAATCCCGTACAGGCCTGAATTTATTTCAGGCCTCATTTTCACTACCGCTTAGGAGTGAGTGTCCACAAAAATAAAAAATTGAGCGGCAAATTTAAAAATTTCAGAATCGCCCAAACTTTGGCTATTAGTAGTCCTTATTGAAATATCTATCGCTATGGGGTTGATTTGTCAAATGGTGTTTTCTTTCGGCAGAAAACGGATGATACCCAATTTCAGGGCCAAGTATTGCAAAATTAGGCTGAAAAATTAGCCATCTTGAAGCTGATGGCTTGCCGTAACTATAAATCCAGAGGACATCCACTTGGAATCAGATTATTTTGCAATGTTTGCAGGTTTTATATTATAATTCCTATGACATTTGAAAAACAATAAGGTATTGAGTGAGACCTGAAAGGAAGCCCTCTGTTTTTCCATGGAAATAACTAGTAAACTTCAAAAAATAATTTACCCTACTTTCTTTATCACAAATCAAATGAAAATTTTTATTTGGAATGCAGAAGAGATGGGATGTAAGCTGATAAAATTTTTTTTCTGGGGAATTTAGGCTGTGCTAGGTGAAAGTGTACTCAAAATTGCAATTTTTCGGGAAATCAAACAAGAGAGTGCGTGACAGACCGTGATAGACAGCTCTCTCATTCCAGCCCAAAGCCCAAAACTGGAAAAAAATATATCTTCTTGTTGTTGCGAAGTTTTGTTATTTATTACTTTCTTGAGAAAATACAGCAGCTAATGGAATGCTTGTTTTATCACTAACTTGTACAATATTTTAATGTGAACAGTGCATAATTATGCAGCACATTTACAGTACTTTCTCAGGTGAATGATGCTGTTTTACCGGTACAAGAGTTAATTAATTGCTACCATTTCCACTTTTAGAGCAGCCGACAGCTGGAGATAGTTTATATTTTAAAGAATCAAGATTTCATCACTGATCACAAGGGGCCATGCAATTGTTGATCTGAAAGCCTTGAAATGAACTATTTATCATTGTTGTTATGGTTGCTAATCATAAACAAGTTGTGAACCAATTCAATTATAGGGAAATTTTCCCACGGCCTGTCGCACGTTATACAACTCAGCAATGGCGTTCCCATGCTCCTTTCAGAGAATAACTGGAAAAGACTGCTCGTTTGATAGGTTAGGTAAAAGCAAGGGCCTTGAAATCGTTACTTTACACAATTGCTCAAAGGATATTTCGAGTCATTGTTCTCACTGGTCATTTTCTGGAGTGAAAACTGAAAGTGAAATTATACTTGCTAGAGTGGGTATTTTCCGCGAGGACTAGACGCAGAGCTTAGACACAATCTGCCCTCACCACCGGCGTAAAATCGGACCTGGGTGGCGGCGAAACACTTCCACGTGCTGTGTGCCACAAATCTTATCCCAACATGGAGAAAATAGAAAAGCGGATCGAGGAGTTTCGAAAATGGTGATTTAATTCTCAGGTTCATGTTTTCAAAAGCTCCGCTGTCCCTGACCACTGTAGAGCATACGCTCTGAGTGATCCTGACGACCCAAATTATTCTTTGACTTGCGGCCACGCCCATTGTGACAGCTGTGACCGCTGCTTGCTTGTCTCGTCTGTAATGAGGGAGATTGAGGAAGGCTTAGAAACGGTTGAATGCTCGGACAATGAAAGAGAAGAACTGTCTTTTTTTTATTTCCCAGCCCAAACAGAGCATTGAATGCCAAAAAGCCCATTTATTACGGTCTATAAATCAGGATGAATGCAGACTTGACATCATGAGCGGCCTCAGCGCCCCACCCATTTTTCTAGTACTTGACTGGGTGATAATATAACTTCCACGTAAGTTCTGGGAAAGCCAGTTGGATTGGTTTGGTAAAAAAGGTATATCGTGGCATATAGCAGTGTCGATTAAATGCAAAAGCGGAGAAATGGAGATGATGACATTCGTTCATGTGCTTGAGAGTGCTACCACCCAAGACAGTAGCTCGGTGTCAGCCATGCTTGATGACGTCTTCATTCAACTGAATACTATTATGCCAGAACTACAGACCATCTATATTCGAGGCAACAACGCTGGATGTTATCATTGTGCGCAGACTCTGATTACAGCTCCTCAGATTGCGAAACCTCATGACCTTCAGATCTCTCGGATTGACTTTTGTGAGCCACAGGGAGTCGAGGAAAGGGCGCTTGCGATCACAAGGCAGCCACTATAAAGTCACACATGGCGAAATATCTGAATTCTTGACACGACATTGGGATTACTGCACTGATGAAAGAAGCTATGGAGTCTTCAAGGGGTGAGCGCGGCGTAATTGTGAAAGTGTGCAGTCCTCCCGATGCTCCATCCATCAAGAGTTTCAAGTGGGAGAAAGTGAGTTTTGTCAGAAGCCTTTGCTACGGCCAGGAAGGGATAAGAACGTGAAGAGCCTACGACACTGGCCCTGGAAAAAGTATTCCCTGATCAAACTGCAATGTCCCTGAACAATAGGAACTTCCGACGATGGAGATCAGGCCCTCGAACAGCGAGACTATCACAACCTTTGTTCCAGTAGTACCCAGACAAATAGGTGGCCGGACCCCCGCAATTGATATAGAAGGCAACTCCGATTGCGTAGATGAGTCTTCAGATGAGTCAGGCGTTGATGTTGATGTTGCTAACAATTGTTCATTATTTACAGGCGTAGAAGAGGGATGTGTGAAGACGTTTATACGGCATTCATCGCTGGTTCAACACTTGGGCTACGGAAAGCACAAGCGTGTTCTAGAGTATGAAACGCTCTTTGACAGGGCCATGATAGAATACGCGACTAATCTGGATTGTGGCGCGAGTAAATGCTCGACGGTCCTAGAAGGTAGTAAACCATCACTACCAACTGTGCCCACTACTCTTCCGATGGGATGGACACTGAAATCGACACAGTCCCGTAGTACAAAGGTTACTGACAATCAAAAGCAGTACCTTAATTCCAAGTTTCAAATTGGAGAGAGACAGGGAAGACGGCCGAACCGACTGATGAAGTCTCTAAAGCCATGAGGACTGCAAAAGATAGCAACGGGGAGAGACTATTTAGCTATGGGAATTTTCTCACAAACCAGAAAACTAGCATTTAATTTTCTTGCCTTGCTTCTAAGCGAAGTGTAGAGGTAGATCAGCCTGATAGTGAGAACGAGACTCCGAGAATAGACTTTCAGAGTGTACTTAGTGACAAGGTTTTGTCTGAAGTCAGCATTCAGCATTCAACATTCCCATTTAATTATATATGACTCCTACAACATCTGTGAGTTAGTGTTGAACTCTTAACTTGGCTCCTTTTCTGTACCTATGTTACGGGGTATCTGCGAATCCTTTGGTTCTGACATATCGGAAACAACAGTTCGAAGGAAAAAGCCATTTGTAACCTTGCTCTCAAACCTGGTACAAGGCTGTACCTGTAACTGTGCGAAGCGCTCATAACTGTATTCGGTACACATTATTACTACCTGGCAGCTCGATCTGGCCATCGTATCTGGCCACCAAAATTATTCTCGTCACTATTTGGCAAAACACCGTATTATTTGATAAATAAACCTTGTTTACAGATGAATACTATTATAAGGACGACTAATCGCCGGAGTTTGAACAATTTCGAGTTTTCGCATTTAAATTTTGCCCCTAATTTACGATTTCCTTTGATCCTTGGAGACATTTGCTCTTAGTTTGTTGTAAAATTGAGAAGTATCTGTTCTGTAAGATATACTTTGGTATCAAGTATCTAAGTTAGTTGTTGCGAAAAATTTTTATGAATCGTTTGTAGAAGGCTCGTGAGCGAATTAAAAACCCAGTGGCGTATGAACAAACCCACTTGAAAGCCAATTCACTGCAGGAAAAACTAAACCAGTCAACCTCGGGCTTGAAAATGCTGCCCGAGTCCTGGGACCTCGGGAAGTATTTTCAAGCCCGAGGTTGACCAGCTTACAGTTTTTCACTATATGGACTTCCCAGCCGGCAAACCTCACGAGCACGTTAATCTCTACATGTTAAAGATAAAGATAAAACAAGAATAAAGATAAAAACGTTAACAAAAAAATTAATATATGTATATAGCACGACTCAGCTACCACAGGAGTGACCACTATGTTTTCAATGAGCTTTTTCATTGAGTATGGGCGGAAATGATAGATCTGTCTGTCACGGTCGGTCGCAAAATCTCTTGTTTGATTTCGCGAATATGTTTAAGCGCTCTCTCATTGACTACAGCCTTATTTCCCCAGAACAATAGCCATATGAGTTAAAAGCCCATTTGCAAAGGGGTCTCACCTCTAAGTTTCGTTTAATTTGTGATAAAGGTAGTAGGGTAAATCGTTTTTTCAAGCTAGGTAGGGATGTCCATAAAGAAACATGGGGGGATCTTTCAAATCTCGCACAATGTCAGATCTATTTTCAAATGTCAGAAATTGCAGTGAAAAACCTAGAAAAGTTGTAAAATAGGCTGATTGCATGTGAATATCTTCGGGCTCTTTATTTAAGGTGTAAGGTTTTCTTGAAAATTGCTGATTTCCAAGCCTAATTTGCTTACATCTGGCCCTGAAATCTAGTATCGCCATTTTCCGCCAAAACAAAAATCTATTCGAGAAATGAACCACATAGCGATGAATAGTTCAATATGAACTAGAATCGCATCATTGAGTAAAATTTCGCATTCTTATTGGTTAACGTAGCGAGGTATTTAGCGTGGATTTGCGGGCTGAAAACGAGGCTAAGTGAAATTGTTTCGCATCTACGTCACTAAGCACGACAACTATCGTCAAATTGTTACAAAGCTTGGTTTCTAAGTCAATTTAAAATGTTTTCAAAACCATTTCACCTTCTAAAGAGCAAAATCAAAACGAGCGTTTTCAAAGCGAGACTGACGTTCTTCCTTGTTTTGAACTGAACTTCAAATTCTTGGAGAGGCATGAAAACCTCTTTCGCTCGCGACAACCCGAAAGCGAGAAAATCCTGTGAACACGGCCTAGAAAAAAGAATCTCCGAGGTAACAGGTTACGCCAACCCGGGTTCAATATCCATCTGCAGCCATAATCTTTTAGGAAAACAACAAAGGATGTAAAGCAAGTTGGCTGGGTTTTCAGTCGTACTACTACGACTGTCACAGCTGCCAACGCCAGCGACGGTCTACGCACTAAAGCTTTGCGAGAAATATATGCCAACAGCTTTGCACTTCCATCAGTAGTTGGCAATAACACAACATCAATAAATGACGGCATTGATGATCTAGCAGCAAGAGTTCTTGGTGGATTGTTCACCAACGTATCTTTCAACAACTCTTCAGTGAATATTTCCATCAACTTTCAGTCGAATGCTCATCCCAACGATTCGGCTAATGGCAGTCGCCTGTAGTGAATTTCTACAAATAAAAAGATTAAAGTTTTTGGACTTTTCATGGAACACTTCTTTGTTTTTAAAGGAATAAAGTATCGTTCAATACACGTATTTACACTTCAAGCTACTTTCCTTATATTAATCGCGATGTTATTGCACTTGAAATCAGTGCTTTCGCTTGCACAGTTCGTTTCTCTCAGTTTGCCACCAAAGAGGTAAAAGGTGTAGATTATTTTCCCTTCTCGAGCAAATTATTTGGAATTTTGAAAAAATATGTTAACGATAAACGGCTTGTAAATCCAGTGAAATACCACTATTATCCTTAAATAGTGTGAAGCCTGTTTAAAAAGTTCGAAAATTAATGTAAAATCAAGCACGAGGTACAAATAAAATTGTCGAAGGTTCAAACGTGTTCGACTATTTAACCTTGCTTTCTATTTGCTAATATTATCGTAAAGGGGCAAAATTACTGAATTGTGATTGGTCAAGACAGAGGGCATTTTATCTTAATTTTTGTAATTGCCCCGGGTAAAATTACTTGAAAATGATTGGCTGAGAATCGCTTAGCAGCGGCTGCCAAGGTAAAGAAATTTCTGTTTGTTTTGTAACAATGGCGTCCCGTTTTGCGACAGATCAGTAACAAAACATTTTGCCCCTTATATTATAGATAAGTAATCACATGGTTCCTCGTAAAATTAAGGATTAACATCCGGCTTGTGTTTTTGGAAGTTGCAGAAATTGCCCTCGTCGCTGCGCGACTCTGGCAATTTCAGCAACTTCCGAAAACACGCGTGATATTAATCCTTAATTTTACCCGGCCCCATGAGATTACCTATACGAAGGACACTTCTGACAGTTGGCTTTGAAATGGCTTTCACGAGCGCGCCCTCGGGATAAAAACAACAATAATATTGCTGATTTAATTTATCGTTTTCTTATTTTCATTCAGTTATGCGATTCAAGGAAAATTTATTACCTGACTCGTGAATTCCACGTTAAATTGCACTGAAAAACCGATATCGCACTCATCGCCTCGCGATTCGTGCGATATTGGTTTTCGCGTGCAATTTAGTCAGCTAATAAATTTAGTCAGGTAATGAATTTTCCTATATTAGTGGCCGGAGTTTGAGCAAGTTTCGCTTTTCACATTTTTGCCGCTAGTTTCCGATTTTGTTTGATTCTTGCTGACACTCACTCTTAAGTCGTGTTTGTTACTGCGAAGATCGCTCGCATAGTCAACAAACATCCTGTTTTCATGGCATTCACCGTTGGTAATTCTGCGGTAAAACGCTTGGAAACTGAAATCCAGCTTTCGTGCGCTCGGGAAAACTATAGTAAAACGTTTAGGAAAACAAGCTATATACTAGCGTTTTCGTGGAGCAGGAAAACAATCACAAACAGTCATGTTTTCATGGCATTCAACATTAGTTATTCTGTGGGAAGACGTTTAGAAATGCAGCGTTCACCCGGAAGGGAAAAGTTGAGAAAAACATTAAGGAAAACAGCTATTCATTGGTATTTTCCTGGTGCTGAATAACATGCGATGAACAGCGTGCTATTCTTCAGTTTTACTGAGAGCGAACAATGAATTTGCCGTCCGTCTCCAGATATGTAAAAACGTTGGTATATTGTTAAATTTCTCATTCATTCACCATTTCGAACCTTGATAACCCCAGTGAACAACGCACATGAGCAAGCGTGGTTGTAAATCAATTTGCCAAACAATGCAGTTCTTGAATAAGTGCTTGTTCGTTTATTCAGACGAACTTTGTAAGCCAGAAGTTTTGGGTAAAGGTGTCCAGGCCTTCCAACCTTTCTTCAAGACTTTGCACTCGGTGAAAATCATAATCTTGGAACACGCTATCCAGCTCTAGTAAAAAGGAACTTTTTCGTCGCCTGCAGCCTTTCAATTTCAAAAACATGAACAGCCCACTTATCTTTGTACTGTGCACTTTTAGGCTTAGAAGGTTCAAACACAAAAACTTCCTTGTGGTAACTTTTAGAGTTCAAAACCGGGTAGACTTACCTATTGCTGCTTCTTCCGCTTCTCAAAATTGCAATGGAATAGGTCAATGGAAAGTGCAACTGGCTCTGAGTAAGATGAAAACACCTCTCATTTCATTGGCTAGCAAAATGGACATGTGTTAACGAAGCAAAAGAAAAATAAACCAAATATATGCGTGACTTTCCAGTTTTCTCGCGATCAAGAAAACCTGATAAAACCATTTCCCTTTTTTATGAAATGCTACCTCCAAAAACTTCGGTTCTAGTTCCCAAGCTCTTTTCTAAAGGACACAATAACACAGACTCAGTGTAGGAATCATGATTACCCGTTAAGTACATGTTAAATTTAATTTATTTCCATTTCTTAGGTATTTCTTATGACCTCAAAATCTCTTTATTAACAGTGCAATCTCATTAACTTCGGTTCTCAGCGCCTTCTTTGATTTCTTGCATCAGAAAGACTTTGTAAGGCTACAATTTTTGTTAAAGCTGAGTCTGAGGTGTTTAAGCTCAGGGGTCTTCGACAACCATAATATGCGATGGAAAGAGAGTGGCATGGTTGTAAGAGCGTGTGAGTTGAACAGAGGCAAATTTAAGTTTTATTAATCTTATTTATTCAACCCATATTATCACCCAGTCAAAGGTTATAGCATCAACCACAATACCTATAAACAATTGTTCAGCAGGAGGACAAATTTACTTAAGGTGATTCCCTTGTTTTGCACTGCGCAAACTTTTCTGCGCAGAACATTGCGACATCCAAAAAATTTATAAAGCAAGCGTCCAACTGCTTGCTTTATAAATTTCAAATTACAACTTTCCTCATCCTCTCCCCCATTTGTATTCTTTCTGTATTCACGCGCAGCGCGCGTGAGTTTAAAAATTAGCCAATCAGGTCAAAGAACTCTAACCTTGACTTTAAAAATTTACCTGGAGAATTTTTTTCGGGTATCCTTTGCTGTTTTATTTTACGGAGTTGTTTTGCTTTTTGAGTTTTCGTTCGAGGTAATTTGTTATCCCTCAGTTTGGAATTCCAAGAAGCCTCTCAAGTTTTATTTGATCCGAAAGTTGTGGTTGTTTTAACACATGTTTGTTAAATATATATTTCTGTGGAGTTTGGACTCTAGCCTTTGTTTTCGTAATTGGATTTTTTACTCAGACTAAAGAGGAGCACCTTTTGGAGTGTTCAATAATAGTACCAAAATGATCCAAGTGCTAGTTCACAATTATTTTGCGAGAGAAAGTCGAATGTGAGATGATAAATAACCAAAAAAGTGCACAGCCACGAGTTGTTTATGAATATCTCACATTTTGACAACGAACAGAAGTAAAAAGCTACTTCCTTCCAAATGGAGTACAGTTCCAATAGCCTCAGCTCAAGTTCTCCAGCCCTTTTCTAGTAAGAGTGTTTGATCTAGTGCTAACCGCTGGAGATCCCCTTTCCCAATGCACAGATAGAAAAAAACAAGACACCTGCTCTTCCCTTTACCTCTTTATGACCTATCACAGCCCTTTAGTACCTTTATGAAACACAGAACATTGATGGCAATACAAAGTGAGGCGAGTAAAAACCTGGCCCTACGAAAATTGGTTCTCAACATCTTGTACTGGTATCATACATCAGAAAGGCTAGTAAAAACCGTTACGATTGGCAAAATTGAATGTAAACGTATGGAAAGAGTCAATATAGTTTTGGCAACGATTATGTCCTTAAAAAAATTGCTACCTCATAAGCACCAGTGGGTTTCTGTTCAATGTTACCCTTCGACACTCACTATTTCAACCACAAACTGACTCTGAAACTAAATTCAAAATATCAACTTGGTACAGACCGTAAACTCAGGGTAACCTTCTTTTTGTAGGTACTTAGAGGACAATGAGATAGCAGAGCTACCAGCTGAAGTCTTCAATAACAACAGGAAGCTGACTAAATTGTAAGTAAAGTATTCATGTTCCTGCTAAGTGACTGGCTTTACGCTACTAGCCAAACTTATACTAAAATAGACTTTGTTGTTCATAGCGAGCTCGAGCAAAAGGGGATCTGGGGAATTTAAAAAAAATGGAAGCAGTAAACAAAGAATTAGCCATTGTTCCGTCGAGCAGAGGACCAAAGAGCCAATACAGAAAAAGAGCCGTATCAATAACACAATTTGATCTAAAATAATAAAAAAGCTACGTTAGTTCTCGGCCTCTTGCACTATTTACTTCAGGCAATGACAGTATGTTATGGACTCTTAAACTTTACCAGGTTATAAAAGACTGGGTCTTAACACAGATCGCACCTAAAAAGAAAAAAATGACAAGTGATAACAACCTTTTTTATTTTAATTTTTTGTCACCAGGTATTTACACGAGTGACTAGTACTATATAACATTTAAAAGAGGACAAAATAAGCTTTACATAAAACTGTTTGTTTCCTAAAATCCATGGATTTTAAATAATATGAAGGAAATGTCATAAAATTTGCTTAACTTATCAAAAAACTTGTGACTCTGAAACAGCCTAAGCCTGAATGGAGTGGAATTAGAACGTAACTTTTAAACAAAAAATATGCCTTATTTTATGGGCAAGATATCCAGAGAGTTTCGCTGAAAAAGAATAGAATGATACGGAATTAATAACCCATATAACTACCACTACATACAAATAATACATATGGACATTTTTTTTGCAATCAATGTACTTGCAGAAACTCACAGGACGAAAAACCTCGCGTTCGCCTTTCGGAAAACGAAGGTTGAATTCACGGAAAACGCGGCATTTTACTGACGTTTATCCGTGTTTTGCAAAGGGAAAATCCGATGTTTTCTGTGCGTTCTCGCATCAGTGAATCTAAGTATTCGTTACATTATTCGGTAGTTTTCCCCCGCGATAAATGTATGTAAAGGATTCATTTTCCGGCATTAAACCCTCGGTTAACGCAAGGCAAACAGCTTGTCTGCGTTTATTCATTGGCATTTTCTGAGCGAACAACAATGTATTTACAGGAGTTGACGGCTGAAAACACGCATTTTCCGGGAAGATTAAATGAGTGTAAATACGAAAAAACGTAGTGTTTTCCTGTGCTTGCCGTTCGTGTAACGCATAGAAAGTATCATACTTTCTTCTATTCGTAACACTTTTCCGCGATGATGAATTGGAGAAAATTCCTTGAAACTCATTTCCGGCGTTTTACCATTCATTGCTGTTCGGTTAACTTCTGGAAAGTAACATGTACTCTGCAGCAGTTTCTTCGCATTCCAATGTTGTGTTCGCTGGAGTTAAGCAGAAAGCACGCAATTTCTGGCGTTTTCTGCAACGGTGACTTCGTGCAAGATATGCATTTTCTCGCGTTTACCGTCGCTCGGTTGATCGTTGCTCGACCCAATCAGCGCAAGTGACCCAACTGCCTGAAAAGACCCAATCCACTTAAATGACCCAAACGGCTCACATGAGTGAGTTGCCTCAAATGACCCAGTCGTGGTAAATATTAGAGATATTAGACATAATATCCACTGGCGTTTTAATAGAGCAGGAGTTAATGATCATGATCGACGAACATCTTGTATTCATGGCGTTGACCGTCAGCATTTCTCGGATGAAACATTTAGAAATGCATCGTTCGGACGCGTAGGAAAACAGAAGGAAAACGTTCCGGAGAACGAACTATTCATTAGCGTTTCCTCGGAGCAAGGAAACAATCGACGAACATCGTGTTTTTTCGTTCAGTTTTAGTAATTCTGTGTGAAAACGCATGGAAAGTGTAGCACTCGTGCGCTCAAGGAAACTACAGAAAAGCTTATACGAAAATGATATAAGCTGTTCACGAGTGTTTCTATAAAGCAGGAAAACAATAGACGAACAACACGTCTTCATCACCTAATCAGGGTCGTTAGTAATTCTGTGATCACGAGAAAACGTTTGGCAAATGCAGCGTTCGCGCACTTGGGAAAACTATAGAAAAAAGTTCAGGAAAATGAGCAATACACTAGTGCTTTCGTGGAGCAGGAAAAATTTTTCAAAGCATTCAGTGTTGGTAATTCTGCGGTAAAACGCTTGGAAACTGAAATCCTGCTTTCGTGCGCACGGGAAAACTATAGTTAAACGTTCAGGAAATCAAGCTATACACTATAGTATTTTCGTGGAGCAGGAAAAGAATCAGAAACATCATGTTTTCATGGCATTCACCCTTAGTTATTCTGTGGGAAGACGCTTGGGAAACGCTGCGTTTGCGCGCATGGGAAAACTAAAGAAAAACATTCAGGGAAACAGACTATTTATGGGTATTTTCCTGGTGCTGGATAACATGCGATGAGCACCGTGCTTTTCTTGAGTTTTACTGAGAGTGAACAATGAAGTTGCAGTCCATTTCCAGATATAGGAATCGTGCATCGTTTGCTTAATAATCGCATCTGACAGTAAATGCTCTTACTATCATACTCTTAGTTTTAGTATTTCTTCGCATATGGTTTTTCAATTAAGCAATAAATGTCACCTATTTGAAGTATTCTCGGATTTCGGTTATTAGTGAACTTCATTTCCATTTAAAAACTGTGTTTACCAACGAAGGAATTCTTTTTTAATTCACTCTTCGACGAAGTTCAGCGCGGGCTTTTGGTATCGCGAGAGAGAGAGTTGACTAACGTTTGTTCTCTATGAGAATGCAAGTAAATACGTCAAATTCGGTTTGGGTTTAAATAGAATGAAGTTGAACTGAATACAACTGCAAACAAACAGCCAAATAGGTCAAAATACGACAAATGCTCCCAAATAACAGCCTTTTGCGAAGCTGAAACTTATGTTTATGAGCAAGCAACAGATGAAACGGGCGGTGCCAGGTGATGGATGTGATAAAATTATTTCAGGAGTGGATAACTTGTATCGCACTCCACTTTCACTGATTTCCCTTCCCCGTTGTTGTTGTTGTTGTTGTTGTTTTTCTTAACTCTAAGAGATGCGTTTGCAGTGAAACATTGTTTTTTTAGAACTGAGTCTGGCAATTTCCAATTGAGTAAAAAAGGATTCTGCTAAGAATATTGTTTAGAAGTTTGAAAAACCTAGACTTGGTCGGGGAAAATGCTAAGAGAAATCTTGATGAAATGCATAACATGATAACATGGCGTTCAAGTCATTCTAAATACTAAAAAATAACTTTTAGTATTTAGAATAATACAAAAATAAGTGCCTATGACACTTATTTTGTATTATTTTACATCAAAATGTGATGACTCTAGAACATGTTTTAGCAACATTAGAGGTGTTTTACCGTTTTCTGAATTTTTTATCAAGCTTTATAATCCGAAGATAAAAAGTCTGACCGAGCAAGAGGGGACTGGGTGCCGTTACGTCACAGCAGTAAGCATATGTTCTTATCATGCAAAGAAATGGGCTTTGTAGTTAGTAATTTCCCTGGCTGTTTCGTTCATAGGTTCGTGTCATTATGTCCGATAATTCCTGTTTTTCTGACGAAAGTTTCTTCTCCAATGACTCGATCATCAACTTACACAAATTACTGGTCTTACGCAAAGTTGTAGTTACCCAATCACTTTTACTTGAATGGAGCCGCTTTGTTAAGTGATAACTTCAAGAATGAGTGGTTATTCGTCATCTTCTTTGCTTTCGACCTCAAGACCATCCTATCGTACGGTAGTTCGGGAAATTTCGTCCGTGTGGATGTTATCATCTTTTGTCGAGTTGAGCTCGTTCAAAATCCCGCGTGTTATAGACGAATTCTCCATCATCTCATCTGGAATTTCTTCTCAAGTCCGTTTCACTTTGAATCGCTGCGCAATTCTTTCACCATTATCCGCAGAATTTATCCGTAAAGAATGAACAAAAGTAACACGATCTGACAGAAATCAGCTGAGGCTTTGCTTCCTAACACCGCATTTTATCCTGACTACTATGCCCGAAAAGGCGAAAACCACTTCAGAAGTGTTTGAACTAATACAGGATACTTTGAATACAGCTCGCTTTGCTGAAATTTTAAGTATATTATTCGTCTCAGTTGACAAATCGCGTGGACCTTTTTAAAATATTTCAACAAAACTTTTGGTTTCGGCTTGTAGACGGGATCGGCTTAAAGGCAAATGATTGCAGTATTGAACATAAGCGTGAGTTTGAAGTCGGTGTCTACTTGTGGCTTATTTTTAATAAAAATCCAACAGCTTCTGAAAGGTAAAAGTCTAGGGTCTCGGCTTATAGCCAGGATCGGCTTATAAAATAAACAATTACGGTATTGAACATATGCGTGAATTCACAGTCGGTGTCCAGTTAGCGCACTGCGCTCACAAACTGAATCCACCTCTTTCTCCTTTTCATAGCCTCTGGCCTTTGATCGCCCTCAAAAGGAATGTCATGGAGCGAAATATTCTTTTTCGAGCCAGGGGTATTCGAACAAACCCAAACTACACACCAAAATGGCATTTTTTTGCTTAAAGATCGTAAACAATAGACTTCACACTCACTTTGATTCTCTGATTTAATAAACTTGGTCTTACTACCTTGACGTCACGAATATTTGGGTACCAGTACTCTTTCACGCGGGCAAAGAGATATGGGGAGCCCAAGTTCGCTACAATTTCGGACTTTTATCGTCTCGGAAAATATCAAAGACGCATCAGAACCACTCCCAAATCTTACCAGACACCCTCTACATGCTTCTATTTTATAATTTGATGCAAAAAAATAGGTGTTATGGGCACTTTAAAGGACACCACCCTCAGTATGGACCATCTCACCGGAATGGGATAAGATAGGTGAATTTAGTAAAATAATGTTATGAGCCGGAACAAAAGGTAACACTTCGCCAAATAAAATAAAAGGTGCAAAAAAGAAACAAACGGATTTTTCTATCTCTGGACTAGAACTTTGGACTAAACAGTCGAGTGCAGAACTAGTTATTCACGTTTGTTATATTCATATTACAAATAAAGTGACCTTCATTAGATCTAGAGGAAAATGAACACAAATCAAAAGAACAATGTGTCATAAAACTTACGATGTTTACTAGAAAATGGCATTTTATCCAAAAAAGTCTAGTCCATAGTGGCGAGTAAAAAGTAAACACGTAATTGTAGCTGGATAGTACAATATTTAATTCATGGAGAGTTTTTAGAAGCAAAGAAACCGATATTTACTAAGGCAGTCGACGAAGAAATTCAATATAACTTATTGGTCTTTTCAACTTTTGCAAAAAGAGCAACCACGAGGCAAAAACAAGATTAACAATCAAATATGATTTATACAAATATTTTTCGCAATTTCTATCTGGGTCAGCAAAAATAGCCTTCCAAAACTTTGCGTGCGTTGTAATTGACGGGCCGGTTCACAAAACAGGTTTGAACTTAAAAATGGTAGAAACATTTCGGCCTGACAACCTTTCTAATCCCAACCAATCATAGCGAAAACTTCCTCACGAAGGACATGAACCACTACACTGAGTAGATGAGCTCACGAGTCTTGTTAATGTCATGCATTCTTGATGTGTGCTAAACTTGGGATGATTCCTTCGCAACGTATCGTGGTACCCTAATTTCCTGACATGATTGGCATGAGGGACGGCATTCTGATTTGCGCAGCAACATCCCAATGCTCTGATCTGGTTGGAACGTGTTCGTACTCTAATGCGGCATTCTAACTGGTTTGTAATACACCAAATTTTAAAAATGCGGCAATCTGATTAGCAAGTGATATATACCCTTATGAGGAAATCTGATTGGTTTGTGACACACCAAAATGGAAAATGCGGCAATCTTATTGGTGCGAGTGACGTACCACTCTTTACGCTGACATAAAGTATTTGTTTTTGTTTATTTGTTTTTTTTTTATAAATCTCAAAAGTCATGAAACTGTCTGTATAATACTCTTATCAAAGAGTTTTATCTTGGCTAGTTGTATGGAGAGTCCTTCTTCATATTCATCGAAAAACCTTCCTTCAAAGCTAATCGAGCAATGTTATTTGTCTCAGATGAGAGATGAAGTAATAGTTAACTACGTACTTCAAGGCAAGAGATGTCGGTTAAAAAAAAATCGAACAAACCGCCGCAACTTCATTGTCGGTATTTTTTTTTTAATTGTGGCTAATTGACACTAGGCCTTTATAGATTATGCTAGCATAATTTTTGGCATAATTTGAGCAAACTGGCATAATGTTTGCCAAGTAGCAATGCTAGCATAATTGACATATTTTGATAATTATCGGATCATCTTTGATGCTACAATTTGATCATTGTTCATCTCTTCTCCCAAGCACTTGGTGACGTTATTTGATGTTTCAAGTTTTAGTTCAAGTAGTAGCATTTGTAGTTCACTGTGAATCACTGAGCGGCGTCTGAAACGGTCTAAGCCCGGGTCTAGGGTGCACCGGAACCGGAAGTCACATTGTACGCCATGTTGGTCCCAGAACCTCTCATCAGGCAACTCGCAGATAAGCTACATGAGAGTATGGTCCAGTACTAGTCTGCATGCTAACATGAACCACATGTTTATTTGAATTTCATTGTGGATTTGTTGCGTTTCTTTCTTGTATACCAATGGTTTGTAATTAAAAATGAATTTTTTAGACTTATTCGCATTTTTTTCAAAGAGCATAATTTAAAAAAAAGGGGCATAATTTGGAAAAAAAAAGAGCATAATTCTAGCATGATTTAGCCAAAAAAAAAGCAGCGCTACTAGCATAATATGCTACTTTTACTATTATAATCTATAAAGGGCTAATTAACAGCCGTCCTTACCGAAGCATTAGTTGGAGTCTCTTATTGCTCAAATCAGCAATTCCATGAAAAAAAGACTCGTTGATTCTAGGACTTTGTCCGTCTTGACTGCTTCACTTTTGAAGACTGGCAAAGGCCGACAAAATCTAAAAGGTCAGAGAGCGTTGGGTTTCTTTAATTTTGACCGCTGACGTAAACTCCATTGCGACTTCTTACGCACCGCGTAGGTTATTACGCCAGTAAACTGATAGAAAATGTGGTCAATTCGCTTTAACAATTAACTCGTTTGGACCATTCAGAATCCGTTGTTCTCTTTGGGTATATTGATGTCATATGAATAAATAAACTGACCTTCACAAGGGAAAATGAACACAAATCGATAGAACAATGTGTGAAAAGCTTCAGTTTACCGAAAGATTCGTTATTAAGTCTTCGGTAAGCGTTAAATACTATTGCTTTTTTTCATTGTCAGGGACGTAAATTTCATCGATGGGACTGTAACCATTCTAGCGAAAGTAGCGGCAATAAAATATTTCACGGAGGCTTAGGGGGAGTGGCTTTTGAAGTGAAGTATGATTTCTAATACAATGTCGACTTAAGTATTTATGTAGCTATTTAAAATAGTCGTCGATGTATGAGTCGTATGAGTGAGGGGGAAGGGGAAGAGGGCAATCGAGAGCCGGTTAAACTATTACCTTTTGTTGTTCCAATCCAGAAAAATCTTGAATTATCTGTCTATATAATACTTCTACCAAAGAGTTTTATCTTAGCTAGTTGTATGGAGAGTTCCACTTCTTATTTATCAAAGAAGCCTTCTTTCAGATCTCATCGACCAATGTTATTTGTCTCAGATGAGATAGGAAATCATAGTTAACTAATATTTGGTAAAGTTAAGGCCCATCCTTACTTATGTATTTCAAAGTGAAAATTAAATCAGCAATTTTTTGAGCCCTCTCCACCCTGTGAGAGAGGCGCATGCGCATGCGATTGAGCACAGATACAGTGCCTGAAAAACAGCGAATAGAGCCTTAGTCATGCGCACTAGGTATGTACAACAGCGAATAGAGCCACTACTATGTAGGACTTGATCTATCTCTGAAAATGAAACCTGCATTGAAAATCTTTGATATACAATAGCGCCTCTTCTATGTAGGACTTGATCTTTCTCTGAAAATGAAACCTGCATTGAAAATCTTTGATATACAATAGAGCCTCTTCTATGTAGGACTTGATCTTTCTCTGAAAATGAAACCTGCATTGATAATCTTTGATATACAATGTTATGGAAACTTGAACTAGAAAGAAAAAGTGTCCTTTGGCTCTTTTATATTATTATTTCATACTCATTCTCACTTCAGTTTCAAGTAAAACCATAATTTTGTATGTACCAGCAAGTTCTCAATCAAACAAAAAAATGGTCAGAAGAAAAAATAACAGACTTACTCTAAGATTGTCTTTCTTGACACGTCAGTTACGAAGGAACCAGAGAGGCCCCTGAACACCATGCAGTGTCTACAGAACACCTACTCACACTGATCGGTACTTAGCATACGATTCACACCACCCTCGATCAGTGGAAAGCGGTATTGCCTAACCGGGCGAAGCGCCTTTGACAAAACCGTCAGTCACCTCCGAGAGAAAGAGACATTTATCATCAGTTCTTGTTTCCAACGGTTATCCTTCCTCCTTTGTACAGAAGGTCACGATGAGCAGAGAGCCCGTTAGTTTATCTAACCCTAATTAAACTGCGGAGTTTCGACCCTAGCCTCTTGTTTCGTGATAGGATTTTTTACACAGAAAATCGGGGTACTTTTCGGGTGTTTAATAACAGCACCAAAATTATCTAAATGCTAGATAACAATTACTTTACGTTGAAACGCATTTTCCTACGTTTTACCATTGACATGTATTGCTGATGGGTTAACGTATGAAAAATACCATGTATTCTGCCATTCACAGCCGTTTTGTGCATTCTAACGTTATGTTCACTGGAGTTAACCAGAAAGCATGCATTTTCCGGTGTTTTCTGCAACGGTGAATTCGTGCAAGGCATGCATTTTCCCGCGTTTACCGCCGCTCGGTTAATCGCTGTTCTACCCAATAAGGGCAAGTGACCCAACTGCCTGAACCACCAAAATCACCCGATAAGCTCAATTTCCTCAAATGGTCCAAACGGCTCAAATGACTGAATTGCCCCAAATGACCCAATCGGGGTCACTCTTCTAAATACTAGGCAAGATATCCACTGGCGTTTTCATGGAGCAGGATTAAGGGCAGCAAATAATGATCACAATCGACGAACATCTTGTTTTCAGGGCGCTGACTGTCATTATTTCCCTCCAAAAAAACTCTAAAAATGCGTTGCTCGGACGCGTTCGAAAACAGCTGAGAAACGTTCCGGAAAACGAACTATTCATTAGCGTTAATAATAATAATAATTCAACATTTATATAGCGCAAAATACTATATAGATAATCAGTCGCGCTTTACAATCAGTTCAGTTTTAGCGTTTCTATGAGGCAAGAAAACAATCGACGAACATCGTGTGTTCTTGCCGTTCATCATAAGTAATTCTGCGTGAAAACTGTTGGAAGATGCAGCGCTCGTGCGCTCATGAATACTGCAGAAAATCGAACAGGAAAACAGTGCAAGCTGTTCACGGGCGTTTCAATACGGCAGGAAAACAATAGACGAAGAACACGTCTTCATGGCCTAATCACGGTCGTTGGTAATTCTGTGAGAAAACACTTGGCAAATGCAGCGTTCGCACCTGTAAGAAAACTATAGAAAAACGTTCAGGAAGACAAGCCATACACTCGCGTTTTTGTGGAGCAGGGAAACAATCGACAAACATCACGTTTTCATGGCATTCACCATAAGTTATTCTGTGAGAAAACGCTTGGCAAGTGCTGCGTCCGTGTGCCTGGGAAAAATATAGAAAAATGTTCAGGAAAACAAGCTATACACTAGTATTCTCGTGGAGCAGGAAAACAATCAACAAACATCATCAAAGGTTGTGAATATGTGAAAGTCATATATTTGAACTGTGGTCAAAGAACGAGTATGAGAGCGATCTTTGCAGTAACGAACACCACTTAAGCAGTTGATTAAGCACTTCATGGGTTTATTAGGAGCCAACCTAATGACCAGCTCCCAGTTGGCTTGTTAGCCCAGTTGGTGTAGCACTGCACCAGTATCACTGTGGTCATGGGTCCGTACCCCATAGAAGTCAAAATATTTTACAGCCCTCATTTTCACTACTGCTTCAGTAGTGTTCGCTACTGCGAAGATCGTTCTTATACCCGTTCTTTAACCGCAGTTGAAATATATGACTTTCGTATTTTCAGAAACCTTGATTCATCAGTTTGCGACGGGTTTATTACGAACCAAACCAATGACCAGCTCCCAGTTGGCTTGTGAGCTTAGTTGGTAGAGCACTGCACCTGTATCGCAGAGATCATGGATTCGAATCCCGTACAGGCCTGAATTTATTTCAGGCCTCGTTTTCACTACCGCTTAGGAGTGAGTGTCTTATGGTTGCTAATCATAAACAAGTTGTGATCCAATTCAATTATAGGGAAAGCTTCCCACGGCCTGTCGCACGTTATGCAACTCAACAATGGTATTCTCATGCTCCTTTCAGAAAATAACTGGAAAAGACTGCTCGTTTGATAGGTTAGATGAAAGCAAGAGCCTTGAAATCGTTACTTTACGCAATTGCTCAAAGGATAGTATTCAGTTGAATAAAGACGTCTTCAAGCATGGCTAACACCGAGCTACTGTCTTGGGCGGTTGCACTCTCAAACACATGAACGAATGTCATCATCTCCATTTCTCCGCTTTTGCATTTAATCGACACTGCTATATGCCACGATATACCTTTTTTACCAAACCAATCCGATTGGCTTTCCCAGAACTTACGTGGAAGATATTTCACCCATTCAAGTACTAAAAAAATAAGTGGGGCGCTGAGGCCGCTCATGATGTCAAGTCTGCATTCATCCTGACTTATAGACCGTAATAAATGGGCTTTTCAGCATTCAATGCTCTGTTTGGGCTGGGAAATAAAAAAGACAGTTCTTTTCTTTCCTTATCCGAGCATTCAACCGTTTCTAAGCCTTCCTCAATCTCCCTCATTACAGACGAGACAAGCAAGCAGCGGTCACAGCTGTCACAATGGGCGTGAGAACAATGATTTCGAATCATTGTTCTCACTGGTCATTTTCTGGAGTGAAAACTGAAAGTGAAATTATACTTGCTAGAGTGGGTATTTTCCGCGAGGACTAGACGCAGAGCTTAGACACAATCTGCCCTCACCACTGGCGTAAACTCGGACCTGGCTGGCATCGAAACACTTCCACCTGCTGTGTGCCACAAATCTTATCCCAGCATGGAGAAAATAGAAAAGCGGATCAAGGAATTTCGAAAATGGTGAATTAATTCTCAGTTTCATGTTTCCAAAAGCTCCGCTGTCCCTGACCATTGTAGAGCATACGCTCTGAGTGATCTTGACGACCGAAATTATTCTTTGACTTGTGGCCACGCCCATTGTGACAGCTGTGACCGCTGCTTGCTTGTCTCGTCTGTAATGAGGGAGATTGAGGAAGGCTTAGAAACGGTTGAATGCTCGGATAAGGAAAGAAAAGAACTGTCTTTTCTATTTCCCAGCCAAAACAGAGCATTGAATGCTGAAAAGCCCATTTATTACGGTCTATAAATCAGGATGAATGCAGACTTGACATCATGAGCGGCCTCAGCGCCCCACTTATTTTTTTAGTACTTGAATGGGTGAAATATCTTCCACGTAAGTTCTGGGAAAGCCAATCGGATTGGTTTGGTAAAAAAGGTATATCGTGGCATATAGCAGTGTCGATTAAATGCAAAAGCGGAGAAATGGAGATGATGACATTCGTTCATGTGTTTGACAGTGCTACCGCCCAAGACAGTAGCTCGGTGTTAGCCATGCTTGATGACGTCTTTATTCAACTGAATACTATCATGCCAGAACTACAGACCACCTATATTCGAGGCCACAACGCTGGATGTTATCATTGTGCGCAGACTCTGATTACAGCTCCTCAGATTGCTAAACCACATGACCTTCAGATGTCTCGGATTGACTTTTCTGAGCCACAGGGAGTCGAAGAAAAGGCGGTTGCGATCGCAAGGAAGCCACTATAAAGTCACACATGGCGAAATATCTGAATTCTGGACACGAAATTAAGATTACTGCACTGATGAAAGAAGCTATGGAGTCTTCCAGGGGTGAGCGCGGCGTAATTGTGAAAGTGCGCAGTCCTCTCAATGCTCCATCCATCAAGAGTTTCAAGTGGGAGAAAGTGAGTTTTGTCAGAAGCCTTTGCTACGGCCAGGAAGGGACAAAAACGTGGTGAGCCTACGACATTGGCCCTGGAAAAAGTATTCCCTGGTCAAACTGCAATGTCCCTGAACAATCGGAACTGCCGACGATGGAGATCAGGCCCTCGACCAGCGAGACTATCAGAAGCTTTGTTCCAGTAGTACCCAGACGAATAGGTGGCCGAACCCCCCAACTGATATAGAAGGCAACTCCGATTGTGTAGATGAGTCTTCAGATGAGTCACGCGTTGATATTAATGTTGCTAACAATTGTCCATTATTTACAGGAGTAGAAGAGGGATGTCTCAGGACGTTTATACGGCATTCATCGCTGGTTCAACACTGGGGCTACTGAAAGCACAAGCGTGTTCTAGAGTTTGAAACGCTTTTCGAAAGGGCCATGATAGAATACGCGACTAATCTGGATTGTGGCGCGAGTAAATGCCCAACAGTCCTAAAAGGTAGTAAACCATCACTACCAACTGTGCCCACTACTCTTCCGATGGGATGGGCACTGAAATCGACACAGTCCCGTAGTACAAAGGTTACTGACAATCAAAAGCAGTACCTTAATTCCAAGTTTCAAATTGGAGAGAGAACAAGGAAGACAGCCGACCCGACTGATGAGGTCTCTAAAGCCATGAGGAATGCAAAAGATAGCAACGGGGAGAGACTATTTAGCTATGGGAATTTTCTCACAAACACGAAAATTAGCAGTTACTTTTCTCGCCTTGCTTCTAAGCGAAGTGTCGAGGTAGATGAGCCTGATAGTGAGAACGAGACTCCGGGAATAGACCTTCAGAGTGTACTTGGTGACAAGGTTTTGCCTGAGGTCAGTAGAAGGCTTGTAAGCCAATTCAAAAACACAGTGGCGTATAAACAAACCCACTTGAAAGCCAATTAACCGCGGGAAAAAATAAACCAGTGAAACTGGGGCTTGAAAATGCTGCCCGAGTCCTGCGACCTCCGGAAGCACTTTAAGAATGGCTGCCTGTAAGGATCGAGAATCGTCCGTCAGCGACCATTTTGGTGAATTGCTCATATTTTGCTCAACGATACCCCTTGGTAAACTGTTTTCAAAAATCAAGTTTAAGAGTTCCGACGGGTGTTAATTTTTCAGAAATTTGCCAAAATTTGAAAACGCGGTTTAAGTGCGGTTTTCCGCCTGGCAAATTGTCCAAAATTCACTGCAAAACCCAAGCTCCGTTGAAGGCTTAAAATGAATTCAGTTAGCACCAAACTTCACACGTTTTAAGAAAAAGTCTTCCCCTTCATTTTTGCTATGTTAATTTTTCCGTACACAGCTATATTGTGATTTTTTTTTTTTGTCCCTTAAGCAACAAAAAGTGCTGTGCATGGGGCGAAAAATGGGTAAAATTTAACGCGATAAAAGTATACCTTGTACATAATTTTTTAAACTTTTAAGTAGATATTCGTAATAAAATGTCATTACTCAATTCCTGAGTAAAATCTGAGGCTTTGAATCGGAGCGCTTCTTTTCGAAAATACTACAAATGTTTGTGTCCTGAGCGAGCAAAGATATATGTTGTGTAAACAAACGCTAATCTAATTATTCCCAGCCAGGTAGAAAAAGGTTTTGAAATCAACTTTAATTTTGGAAATTTTTAGCTATTATGCCACAAGATATTAGGTAAAAGGGAAATCATACATTCAGAGTTGCGTGAGAGCAGAGAGAAAATAAAATCAGAGTCGAAAATGTACATACGGTTGTTACATCGATGACCATCATGCAAATTACTACCTCAGCTGTAGGAAAACTATGATATCTCTTGCTCATTTTGTTGAATGACTCTTTTAACCATTTTGGCGAATTGCTCATATTTCGCCCAAAGAAACCTCTCAGTAAACCCTTTTCAAAAATCATGTTTTTAAGTTCCAGCGATTCTTAACTTTTCATAAATTTACGAAAATCTGAAAACGCGGTTTCAGGTTACCTGAGGTCAGGCTCCGCATCTCGCACAGTCCAAAATTAACAGCGAAAACAAAGCTCCGCTCAAGGCTTAAAATAAAATCAATCAACACTAAACTTCACACGTTGTAAGGAAAGCTATTCTTATTCAATTCTGCTGAGTAAATTTTTTCGGGCACATCGATTTTGGGATTACTTAAGCCCTTGAAAGAAAATCCTTACAGACCACGCAAAATGGCGTTGAAAAACGGTAATATTTCGCGCGAAAAAAATGTAGCTGTTACCTGACACTTTGGATTTTTAACAGTATATTCGTCAAACATGGCTATTTCCATTCACTTTGCAATTTTTGATGCTCTGAATCGCATTGCTTCCTTTCGAAAATGTCAGAAGTGTTCGTGACCTGAGCGAGGAAAATGATGCAAAGTGTGTAAACAAATAACTAGGTATTTTAACCATATTGAGTTGTTAAATATCCAAATTGAATTCGGTCTCCGTTGTAGTGACTTATAGCTTGTAAAATGTAAAGAGACAGGTCAAAAATTTTGCCAGATGTTTGATAAGGTTCTCCAAAACATTTTTGGGCTGAAAAATCTGCAAGTGAAGTACACATTACATTACCACCTTCTCACATTCAAGTAATGCAAAAGATACATTCGAAAGAAGCTACTTAAGACTTGATTCCACACTGATAATCTAAATACTTTTTATCTTTTACAATGAGAACTCATTTTCTGTAAGTATAAATACAAAGAAAGGCGCCTTATGACCTTCAAAGTAATTTAATACAAGAGAACAGGTCTTATTCTCCTGGTAATTATTAATGTCACGCAACGTAACGTAATTGGACACGTTTTGGGGTGCTTGAACATACGCGCGTTAAAACCGCAACTGAAAGGACGACGTCGTTAAATTAGAGAAAGAAATTCCGCATTAAAACATGAGCGGATAGAAATGTAGGTTGAATACTCCCCCATCCGTCAGTTTGCATATTTCCACCACCAGATGAGTAAACTTCATTACCGATGTGAAGACCAGAAAAGAATAGTGAGGGTCAAAAATAAGATAACCACTAACTGACGATTAGGAACGATACGCCGTTCATTCGTTTCTTCCTCACTTTCCTACTCTGCTAAACGAAAGAGAAAGTCAGCATCATGATGACTTTTCAGTAGAGCCAAGTACGGGGCCTTTTTACGAATGGGCTTTGATGGTACATTGAGGCCAAGATCTTCACACATGTGCTGCAACATGGGTAGCCTCAAGATTTTCAAAGAGTCCTTTAGCGCCATTTCACAAAGATCGTACTGATCATAGATCAGGGGATGGTCAAGTTGTATTGACGTGACAGTCTCCTTTGCCTCGCTAAAACTACTCTCCTCCTGAGCTGCTCGGATGTCAGCGTCATCAGCATCTCACTGGCGTACTAACGCACTCTGTCTTGAGAAGAAAGAGGTGATCTGGGTAGCTGTGAGGAATTTCGATGACTAGAAAAGTCGTGCACCATCGGTGCCCCGGGCACCCTGCATATCTCGAGCAACTACCTGAGCGTCAAGCTTGTGGCCTGTCGTCTGCCCTACTCGAAATTTACACAGAAAGTACGAAGTTTGTTTTTCGTTGAAACTGTAAGCCTTCTTTATTACTCTGAGAGCCCAGCCTTCTTTCAGAGAAACACGAGAATCTTCCTTTCCCACAATATACTGGGTATACTGACGCACTATCCTTTGCCCTTTGTAGTAAATCCGAGATAGAAGTGTAAAAGTGTTATCGTGTGGTTATCAGACCTTGAGTGAAGTTTTTGTTTTTTTCAGTCTTTGGTATATTTGACAGCCCATTAAGGGTCTCATGTGGTGCTTGTTTGCTGGGATCGGACGTCGGTTATGATAAATAGAAATAATTCGCATTGGTACACTGAAGTGCTTGTACAGAATGCTGTTCTCCCCCTGCATTCTCAGGAATTATTGATCAATATATACATATTATCTCCATATGTATGAAAAACAACCATCGAATTGTTTAAGAGTCATTCAACAATCTGAGCAACAGATATCATAGTTTTCCTGTAGCTGAGGTGGTAATTTGCATAATGGTCATCGATGTAACAACCGCATGTACATTTTCGACACTGATTTTATTTTCGCTTTGCTCTCACGCAACTCTGAATGTATGATTTCCCTTTCGCCTGATATCTTGTGGCATACCAGCCAAAATTTCCAAAATTAAAGTTGATTTCAAAACTATTTTCTACCTGGCAGGGAATAATTAGATTAGCGTTTGTTTACACAACACATATCTTCTGCTCGCTCAGGACACAAATATTCGTGGTATTTCCAAAAGGAGGCGTTCCGATTCAAAGCACCAAATTTTACTCAGGTATTAAATAAGGACATTTTATTACGAATATCTAGTTAAAAAGTTGAAACATTATGTACCAGGTATACTTTTATCGCATTAAATTTTACCTATTTTTCGCCCCATGTACAGTACTTTTTAAGGGTGTTGCTTAAGGGACAAAAAAAAATCACAACATAGCTGTGTACGGAAAAAAATTAACATAACACAAATGTATGGGAAGACTTTTTCTTAACACATGTAAAGTTTGGTGTTAACTGAATTCATTTTAAGCCTTCAACGGAGCTTGGGTTTTGCAGTGAATTTTGGACAACTTGCCAGGCGGAAAACCGCACTTAAACCGCGTTTTCTAATTTTGGCGAATTTCTGAAAAATTGACACTCGTCGGAACTTTAAAACTTGATTTTTGAAAACAGTTTACCAAAGGGTATCGCTGGGCAAAATATGAGCAATTCACCAAGATGGTCGCTGACGAACGATTCTCGATCCTAACGGGCAGCCATTCTTAAAGCCCGAGGTTGACCAGCTTACAGTTTTTCACTATAGGGACTTTCAAGCCGTAAACCACACGAGCACGTTAACATATACATGTTAAATATAAAGATAAAACAAGAATAAAGATAAAAACGACAAGAAAAATATTAATACATGTATATAGCACGACTCAACTACCACAGGAATGACCACTATATTTTCAATGAGCTGTTTCGTTGAGCGGAAATAATAGATCTGTCTGTCACGGTCGGTCGCAAAATCTCTTGTTTGATTTCGCGAATATGTGCAAGTTTAAGCGCTCTCTCATTAACTACAGCCTTATTTCCCCAGAACAAAAGTCATATCAGTTAGAAGCCCATTTTTAAAGGGGTCTGACCTCTAAGTTTCGTTTAATTTGTAATAAAGGTAGTAGGGTATTGTTTTTTCAAGCTAGGTAGAGATTTCCATAAAGAAACATAGGAGGATCTTTCAAATCTCACACAATGTCAGATTTCTTTTCAAATGTCATAGAAAGTACAGTGCAAAACCTGGAAAAGTTGTGAAATAAGCTGATTGCATATGAATATCGTCGGGCTCTTTATTTAAAGCATAAGGTTTTCTTGAAAATTGCTAATTTCCAAGCCTAATTTGCTCACATCTGGCCCTGAAATCTAGTGTCGCCGTTTTCCGCCAAAACAAAAATATATTCGAGAAATGAACCACATAGCGATGAATAGTTTAATATGATCTATTAGCAGTCGGAGTTTGAGCAAATTTCGCTTTTCACATTTTTGCCGCTAGTTTCCGATTTTGTTTGATTCTTGTTGACACTCACTCTTAAGTCATGTTTGTTACTGCGAAGATTGCTCTCATAGTGAACAAACATCATGTTTTCATGGCATTCACCGTAATTCTGCGGTAAAACGCTTGGAAACTGAAATCCAGCTTTCGTGCGCTCGGGAAAACTATAGTAAAACAATTAGGAAAACAAGCTATATACTAGCGTTTTCGTGGAGTAGGAAAACAGTCATAAACATCATGTTTTTATGGTATTCACCATTAGTTATTCTGTGGGAAGAAATGCAGCGTTGACACGCACGGGAAAACTTGAAAAAAACATTAAGGAAAAACAGCTATTCATTGTTATTTTCCTGGTGCTGAATAACATGCGCTGAACATCGTGCTATTCTTCAGTTTTACTGAGAGCGAACAATGAATTTGCCGTCCGTTTCCAGATATCTGAAAATGTTGGTATAATGTTACATTTTTCAGTCATTCACCATTTCGAACCTTGATAACCCCAGTAAACAACGCAGATGAGCAAGCGTGGTTGGAAATAAATTTTGCCAAAGAATGCAGTAATTGAACAAGTGCTTGTTCGTTTGTTCATACGAACTGTGTAAGCCAGAAGTTTTGGGTAAAGGTGTCCAGGCCTTCCAACCTTTCTTCAAGACTTTGCACTCGGTGAAAATCACAATCTTTGAACACACTATCCAGCTCTGGTAAAAAGGAACTTTTTTGTCAAGTGCAGCCTTTCAATTTCAAAAACATGAACAGCCCACTTATTTTTGTACTGTGTACTTTTAGGCTTAGAAGGTTCAAACAAAAGCTTCCTTGTGGTAACTTTTAGAGTTCAAAACCGGGTAGACTTACCTATTGCTGCTTCTTCCGCTTTTCAAAAATTGCAATTGATGTCAATGCAAAGTGCAACTGCCTTTGATTAAAATGAAAACACCTCTCATTACATTGGCTAGCAAAATGTACATGTGTTAATGAAGCAAAAGAAAGATAAACTAAATATATGCCTGATCACTTTCCTCGTGATCAAGAAACCCTGATAAAACACTCTTCCTTTTTTTATGAAATGCTACCTCCAACAACTATAGTTCTAGTTCCCAAGCTATTTTCTAAAGGACACAATAACACAGACTCAGTCTAGGAATCATGATTACCCGTTGAAGTATATGTTAACTTTAATTTTATTGTTTCGATTTCTTAGGTATTTCTTATGACCTCAAAATCTCCTTATTAACAGTACTATCTTATTAACTTCGGTTCTAAGCTTTTTCTTTGATTTCTTGCATCAGAAAGAGTTTGCAAGGCTGCAATTGTTGTTAAAGCTGATTCTGAGGTGTTTAAGCTCAGGGGTCTTCGACAGTCATAATATGCGATTGAAAGAGAGTGACATAACTGTTAGAGCGTCTGAGTTGAACAGAGGCAAATTTACGTTTTATTAATCTAGTTTATTCAACCCATATTATCTCCCAGTCAAAGGTTATAGCATCAACCACAATACCTATAAAGAATTGTTCAGGAGGACAAATTTACTTTAGGAGATTCCCTAGTTTTGCACTGCGCAACCTTCTCTGCGCATAACATTGCGACATTCAAGATGGGGGCCTTTCTTCCTGCTAGCGTGAGAACGCACGGGAAACAAGTTGTTTTCCTTTTGTTCATTGGCATCTTCCGAGTGAACTACAACGTGTTCACCGGAATTAACGCCTGAAAACACGTATTTTCGGGGAAGTTGACTGTGTGTAAAATACGCACGAAAACCTAACGTTTTCCTGTGTTTGCCGTTCACGGTAGAACGCACAGAAGATGTTACATCTTTGTTCGCAACCATTTTTTCGCTCGGTGAACAAAATGTTCACATGAGTTTTGCAGTCGAAAGCATGCATTTTCAAAATTTTTACGCGATGGTGAATTCCAGAAAATTCGTCAAAACGCATTTTCCGGCGTTTTACCATTTATTGCTGTTCGGTTAACCTAGGTAAAATAACATGTATTCTGCCATTTACAGCCATCTTGCGTATTCTAACGTTATATTCACTGGAGTTAGCCAGTCGAAAGCATGCATTTCCCGATGTTTTCTGCAACGGTAAATTCGTGCAAGACATGCACTCTCGTGTTTACGGCCGCTTGGTTAATCGCTGTTCGACCCAGTTGACCCAACTGCCTGAAAGGACCCAATAAGCTCAATTTCCTCAAGTGATCCAAGCTGCTCCATTAACTGAATTGCCTCAAATGACCCAATAGTGGTCAGTATTCTAAATATTAGACAAGATATCCATTGGCGTTTTCATGGAGCAGAATAAAGAGCAGGAAATAATGATCATGATCGACGGACATCTTATATTCATGGCGTTGACCGTCAGCGTTTCTCGTATAAAAAACACTTGAAAAATACATTGTTCGAACGCTTAGGAAAACAGCAGGAAAACGTTCCGGAAAACGAACTATTCATTAGCCTCTCCTTGGAGAGAGAAAACAATCGACGACCATCGCGTTTTCTGGTCGTTCACTATAAGTAGTTGTGTGTGAAAACGCTTGAAAAATGCAGCGCTCGTGCGCTCACGAAAACTACAGAAAAACATATAGGAAAACATTGTAAGCTGTTGACGAGTGTTTCTACGGAGCAGGCAAACAATAGACGAACAACAATTTTTCATGGCTTAATCACGCTCGTTAGTGCTTCTGTGAGAAAACACTTGACAAATGCAACGTTCGCGCGATCGGGAAAACTATAAATAAACTTGGTCAGGAAGACAAGCTATACACTAGCGTTTTCGTGGAGCAGGAAGACAATCAACAAACATCATGATTCCGTGGGTGATTCTGCGGTAAAACGCTTGGAAACTGAAATCCAGCTTTCGTGCGTTCGGGAAAACCATAGTAAAACGTTCAGGAAAACAAGCTATACACTAGCGTTTTAGTGGAGTAGGAAAACAATCACAAACATCATGTTTTCATGGCATTCACCGTTAGTTATTCTGTGGGAAGACGCTTGCAAAATGCAGGGTTCGCGCGTACAGGAAATCTATAGAAAAACATTCAGGAAAACAAGTTATTCATTGGTATTTTCCTGGTGCTGGATAACATGCAATGAACATAGAGCTTTTCTAGAGTTTTTCTGAGAATTTGCCCTCCGTTTCCCGATATCGGAAAACATTAGTATATTAGATACAATGAATATATGAAGTTCATATATTTTGAACTGCGGTATTAAATACGTATGATGCACGATCCTTCGCAGTAGATAGCGCTATTTATGCTTGATGGAGCAAATAGCAAAGAAAATTATTTAAGCTAAGAAACCACTCAGGTTGTGAAATGAGCAATCGAACCATAATTAATAAACCTTATTATTAAACGTTCTCCGGCAAAAATGAAGCTAAATGGTCAAACGTGGATTCCACCACTGGCAACGTGAATATCACGTTCCTTACCACACTCCAACGTCGTTCGAGCTGTAAAACTTCAATCCCTCGTGCACGATTTTTTAAAAAAAGTGAAAAAATAAAATCGAAGCATTGTTTCTTTATCTTACTAATTCATTAACGTATCTACATTGCTCATGTCCACATCTTCGTCCAAACTCACTCGTGCATATCCGTAAGGATACGAAATGATAGTCTCTCTGTTCACTACCCGCTTGCTAAAGACCCGGCAGTCCGTATTGTTTGACTAGTTTCACAGTTTTGACTTCTTTGCTGGAGGCTTCTCTGAAAAAGCGTGGCTGCATCTACATTGCGTCTCTCATCTGCAAGAGGGCGCTTAATTTCGTCCCAGACATTTATAAGCACGATCTCATAGCTCAGTAAGTTTCCGTGGCTTCCCGCTTCCCTTTTTCGCCGATTTCTATTCTGATTGAGAGTACTTCCTCCTGACACTCTCAAGCCTTGTCATATTTACCAAGTGATCTGTACAATGTTCTTAGGTTTCCGTATCCTTCTGCATTTCTTCCTTTATCGCCGATAGTTAAGACGAAATAGGAACACATAGTATGTTCAGGAGAGGGTTGTTCACTGGTTGAAACAGTTCGTGTGACGTGGATCTGTGATCTGTTGGGTTGTGGATTTGTTGAGGCGTTCCCCAAACTTGCCCCAGAAGGAGTTTAACATCAGTAAAGCCACCGTTTTACGACCTGGGTTATCCTGAATCTGCTCAGAAACTAACTTGATTTTCTCCCGATCCTTATACTCTCGCACATACCGGGCCTTCAATTCTCGCATTGTCACCCGCGATGATCAACGAGTAGCCTCTTGATTAATTTTTAGCCAAGTTTTGACAAAATTAGCAAAACGTTCCTAGACTCTTTGTTCTTTGGGAAAGTACAACACCGCGTGAATTCTTACCATGGGTGAGTTCCCAAAGTTCTCCTCCGGTGCGATCGGGATGTTCACCAGACTTAACAGCGATTTGGAAAGCATCTAGGACATCCCTACCAAACGCAACCATAACATTCGCGAATGTTACGTGTAGAAGTATCATATCTATCCATGTACATAACGAGTTGAACTCAAGTTTTTATCAGAAAATGTTATGCCATCCCCCCCTTTTTTTTTTACATGAAATCAATTACCATAACTTATCCAGTGCTTGTCAATAAAGATAGCAGCATAATCTTCCATTCTTATGAGCTTTTTAGTGGAATTGCTGAACTGCAGAAACTCGGCCATTCGAAAAGATCATGTCAGAGCTCTACTCCTAAAAACTCCAGGTCCAGCCATTCCTAGTTAAATTTTTTCTGAACAAATTGAGAAATGATGCTCAAAAGAACACAGTGACATAAACCGCACTCTGAGAACTATGATTACCTCTTCAGCTTTGTCAATTTCGTTACTTGTATAGAAACCAAATGAAGGAGTTACACCTGGAGTTTTCAATGACTGCTCCGAGTAGACTCACCTGTACATAACACACTCAGGCGTTAATATCTGATAGGTTTTCCCAGATATGACCATACAATCTCCTTATTCATAATAGTAGAAGAACCAAGTGGAGTACTCGGTACTCTTATCTCAATCCGACACCAGAGGTAACTGTTTTTCCCAGTTCCTTGTTTTTCTCCTTTCCCTTGCGAAAATAGATAAATCTTGGCCCTCTCGCACCAGTAACTATTTATTTTCTTAGAGCACTCCATAGTCTTTTCGTAATATCTGCGTAAGACATAAGCCGATGGCAATGTGATTATAATTTATGACCTAAATTATTAGAGCTAGTACGAATCAAGCCTTAGACATAACTGGTGTACAACATCACGTACAACACATCATAGACCATAACTTTCTAAATGTATCAAGCGTGCAGATATTTTCCGTAGTTTCAAGAAATGCTCAGTTCCACATCTTTGGCAGAGTAGAAGATAAACCCTCCTAAGGAGGAAAAATGCAGCTTCCCCTTTTCTCCAGAGATCGAGAAAAGCTAAGCAACAATATAAGGGGACTTAATGACACTTTTTAATGGTAATTTAAACCCATTCCTAGTTTAGTTTATCTGACCCAATTTAAACAAAAAAATGTTGAAAAGGACAAACAACATAGACTCACTCTAAGATCGCCTTTCTTGACATGTCAGTTATGAAGGAACCAAACAGACGCCTGGAAAGAATGCAGTGTCTACAGAAAACCAAATGACACTGGCTAGTACTTAGCGCATGATTCACAACACCCTTGATCAGTGGAGCGCGGTATTGTCTGACCGGGCGAAGCGCCTGGTGACAAAACTGTCAGTCATCTCCAAGGAAAAGGAACATTTGTCATCAGTTCTTTTTTCCAACAGCTATCCATCCTCCTTATTACAGAAGGTCACGACAGAGAGCCCGTTCGTTTATCTAACCCAGGTTAACCGGAAAAAATGGGCAAAAGGGCAAATAACATAGACTCACTGTAGGAATCATGATTATTCACTAAGGAGCGATCTTAGGCTCAGTTTTGTTCATTTCTTAGGTACTTAAATGGAAATCAAATCAAGAAGCTACCAGCTGGAGTTTTCAATAACAACTCCCAGTTGACTGAACTGTAAGTAAGACGTTCATAAGTTAATATTGGATGGATTGTTTAGGATATATAGGATATTTCAACAGAAATGTGATTTCAATCGTTAATAATCCCGCCAATTTTCAAAACAGGTCAGAGGAACAACTTTTGTGAGGTCTTTCCCCTAACACAAGCAATCATGAGAGATAATAATCGATTTGGACTTTTTCCATAAAATGAATGCATATACTGAACTGAAAAAAATGGGCCATTCGACAAGATGATTTAAGAACTGTTTCTTCGAACTCCGAGGGACTTTATGAACCCTTTTAAATGATGTGTCGACATAATACAGTACTCTTTTCTCAGTCCGACACCAGGGGTAACTGCTCTCCCCATTTCTTGGTTTTGCTCTTTTCCGGTGCGAAAATCTCAGCCCCTCGACCCGTTGCCTATTTATTCTCTTGGCACTCTCTCTTGACCTCACCATTTAAGCATAGATCTCTACAACAATAACCAGGATTGAAAAGCTGGGGAATTTATCATTCTCAAGGCTTGAAATCAAAGGAGGGCCTCCAATGGAATTCTGATTGGTTTAAAGCTAAGGTCAAACCTTAAATTCTTGGCATATCCTTTACGCAGGTCCTTACATGACAATCAGATAGCAGAACTACCACCCGGAGTCTTTCATACCAACTTCAAGTTAATAAATCTGTAAGTTAAAAACTCAAGACTATATCGAACAAAGAAGAAAAGAACATATCGAGTAAAAAACTCGATATGTTCTTTTTTCTTTTTGCTCGCCAATTGCCTGCTTTTTTGCTATTTGCAAATTTCGAGCACAAATTTCTTCTGGCTAAAATGGCTTTTTTTATCATGGCAAAGAAAACGAGGCCAGGGATGGTTATATATTAACAAACCATAGCAGTCTCTCAAGAAACCAACTTTACTCTTTAGGCATAAATCTTTACAAAAGTAATCAGGCTTGACAGGCTGGGGACTTATCATTCTCAAGGGCAAGGAATAAAATGTTTTATCCACTAAATTAAAATGCATGCAGTTAAAAGACTACATATCACCATGCATTTTGTGGTAAGAAATGAGTTGCAGTGCTTTCCAGTGGCGAAATGTATCACTTGGTATTTAAATAGAGCCAACCATCGCACAGTGCTTTAGTGTAGTTGGGATTCTCGTCTTATTGGTATGAACCGCTTGCATTTGGTTGGCATTTTTTCAATGTCAAGTACTCGAGATTAAGTGCACCAGACCATATTTGAGGTTGTCCTCAGTGCTGAGGCTAAGGAATTCATTGAGCTTAGGCTGGCTTATAGAGTGTCAGTTAAAACCAACTCAATAATATTGATCTTTTTATGGCCTATATTATTCATCTGATAATGTACCATTTGTGGAAAATATGAATTACTTTGTAGGAGGCTACGTAATAACAAGATTGGGAAGTTACGTGATGACCTGTTTACTTCACTAGTTGAGCTTCAGAAGCTGTAAGTGAGGATTCTTACTTTATATTTATTTTCCCTTGAAAGGATAACACTTTTCTTGGAAAGGTTTTGCGTAAGGTGTTTATTGGTGTTTGTTAGGTCTTCAGCGAGTTAGCGTCCCTTTCCAAAAGTGCGAAAAAAAATTGCGAATACGAGAGAATGTTACTTAGTGGCAACAATGCTTAAGATTTACGACTTCATTCTTAAAGCCAGAGAAAATTTTTCCGTAGGGATTGGGTAACAATCAGATTGGAGAAAATGTCTTTCTTTTTTTACCCTAAAGTACAATTTTCCTCTTTCCTTTAATTTGAATTCTTTTTGTGTTCACGCGCGCTGCGCGTGACTTTACAAATTAGTCAATCAGTTTAAAGAACTTTAACGTTTAGACTGCAAAATTGACGTGGACAATTTTTTCTTTTGCATGTTTCGTTGTTTCGTTTTTATGGAGTCGTTTACAGTTTTTGAGTTTTCGTTGAAGGCAATTTGTTATTCCTCAGTTTGGAATTATGAGAAGTTTCTCAATTTTTGTTTAATCAGAATGTTGGGGTTTGTTTAATACATATTTCTGCGAAGTTTCGACCGTAGCCTCTTGCTTCGTCATAGAACTTTTTACACAGATAATGGGGGTACTTTTCGGAGTGTTTAATGACAGCACCAAAATTATCCAAATACTAGTTAATAATTATTTTACGAGAGCAAGTCGCATGTGAGATGGTAAATGTGAGATGAATAACCAACAAGCCCCGAGTTGTTTGTAAAAATCATACATTTTGACAAAGAACGAAAAAAGGAAGCTACTTCCTTTCCAAATGGAGAAGAGTTCCAATAGCCTCAGCTCAAGTTCTCGAGCCCTTTTCTAGTAAGAATGTTTGATCTAATGCTAACCGCTGGAATTCCCCTTTCCCAGTTCATAGATAAACAAAACCCAGATAGCCGCTCTCCCTTTACCCTTGTATGACCTATCACAGCCTTGTTGTATCTTTTTGACACAAAAAACATTGACGACACTACGAAGCTTCATGAAACAAACTAGCCCTATGGAAAATTGATTCGCAACATTCTGTTCTAGTATCATACATCAGCAACACCGGTAAAAACCGGTACGAATGGCAAGATTGAATATAAACGAGTAGCAAGAGTCAATATAGTTTTGGGAACCGATTATGTCGGTTTAAAGCTAAGGTCAAACCTTAAACTCTTGGCACATCCTTGACGCAGGTCCTTACATGACAATCAGATAGCAGAGCTAGCACCCGGAGCCTTCCATACGAACTTCAAGTTGATAAATCTGTAAGTTAAAAACTCAAGGATTTAAAGAATAGCTTGATAATTCTTTTTTTAATCTGCCCGCCAATTGCTTGCCTTTTCGCTATTTGCAAATTTCAAGCACAAATTTCTGCTGGCTAAAATGGCCCTTTTTTCATGGCAAACAAAAGGAGGCCAGGGATGTTTACATAGTAATTAACAAACCATTGCACTCTTTAAAGAAACAACCTTACTATTTAAGCATAGATCTTTAAAAAAATAATCAGGCTTGATAGGCTGGGGAATTATCAAATTATCTCCAAAGCAGGGAATAAAAAGTTTGATCCACTAAATTAAAATGCATGCAGTTAAAATACTACATATCACCTTGCACTTTGTGGTACGAAATGAGTTGCTGCGCTTTTCAGTGGCGAAATGTACTGCTTGATATTCAAATAGAGCGAGCCATCGTACAGTGGTGGGTGATTAAGTGCACCAGACCATACTTGTGGTTGTTCTCAGTGTTGAGACTAAGAAATTCATTGAGCTTAGGCTGGCTTAGAGAGTGTCAGTTAAGACCAACTCAATAATATTGACCTTTTTATGGCCTATTTTATATCTTGGATGTAATTATATATTAATCATCTGATAATGTACTATTTGTGGAAAACATGAATGACTCTGTAGGAGGTTAGGTAATAACAAGATTGTGAAGTTACCTGGAGACGTGTTTACTTCACTGGTTGAGCTTC
The DNA here is from genome assembly GCF_964205215.1 of Stylophora pistillata. NCBI lineage: Eukaryota > Metazoa > Cnidaria > Anthozoa > Scleractinia > Pocilloporidae > Stylophora > Stylophora pistillata. The sequence continues at coordinate 53,837,453 of NC_142519.1, forward strand.
AGAAGCTGTAAGTGAGGATTCTTACTTTATATTTATATTCACTTGAAAGGGTAACATTTTTCCTGGAAATTTTTTGCGTAAAGGGTTTATTGTTCTTTGTTAGGTTCTCATCGAGTTTGTTTCCCTTTCCAAAAGTGTGGAAAAAAAAATTTTAAATACGAGAAAATGTTACGTCATGGCAACAATGCTGAAGATGTACGACTTTATTCTTAAATCCAGTAAAATATTCTGTAGGGATCGAGTAACAATCCGATTGTAGAAAATTTCTTTCTTTTCTAAATTTGAAATTGCAATTTTCCTCCTCCCTTTTGTATTCTTTTTGTATTCACGCGCACCGTGCGTGATTTGACAAATTAGTCAATCAGGTCAATTGACGCGGACAGTTTTTCTCGCAAATGTCTGGTTGTTGTGTTTCTTATGGATTTGTTTAATGTTTTTGAGTTTTCGTTCAAGGCAATTTGTTATCCCTCAGTTTGGAATTTTAAGAAGTTTCTCAATTTTTATTTAATGAGAATTTTGTTACTTTAACACACATCTATTTAACAAATATTTCTGCGGAGTTTCGACCCAAGCCTCTTGCTTCGTCAGAGGATTTTTTACAGAGATAATGGGGGTACCTTTCGGGGTGTTTAATGACAGCCCCAAAATTATCCAAATGCTAGTTAACAATTATTTTATGAGAGCAAGTCGAATGTGAGATGATGAATAACCAACAAAGGGCATAGCCCCGAGTTGTTGATAAAAATCTCACACTTTGACAACGAATGAAAGAAAGAAGCCACTTCCTTTCCAAATGGAGCACAGTTCCAATAGCTTCAGCTCAAGTTCTCCAGCACTTGATCTAGTGCTAACTGCTGGAATTCCCCTTTCCCAGTACACAGATAGACAAAACCCAGACACCTGCTCTCCCCTTTACCCCTCTATGACCTAGCACAGCCCTTTGGTATCTTTTTGACACAAAGTACAGTGACGACACCACAAAGCTTAATGAAATAAACCTGTAAAGCGGGTAAAAAATTGCTTCGCAACATCTTGTTCTGGTATCATACATCAGCAAGACCAGTGAAAACCGGTACGATTAGCAAAATTGAATAGAAACGAGTAGCAAGAGTCAATATAGTTTTGGGAACGATTATGTAGCTAAAAAATTGCTACCCTATAAACACCATTGGGTTTCTGTTCTATGTTAACCTTCGCCACTCACTACTTTAACCACAAACTGACTCTGAACCTGAAATATTAGCTTAAAACAGACCATAAATTCAGGGTAAACTTCTTTTTGTAGATACTTACAGGACAATGAGATAGCACAGCTACCAGCTGGACTCTTTAGTAACAACAGGAAGTTGACTGAACTGTAAGTAAAATATTCATGTTCCCGCTAAGTGACTGACTGTACACCCTTTGTTCATTTTCCGGCATTAACCGTTCGGTTAACGCATGGCAAACAGTTTGTTTTCGTTTTGCTCATTGGCATTTCTGGAGTGACCAACAAGGTATTCACCTGAAGCAACGGTTGAAAATACGTATTTTCCGGGAAGGTTAATGTGTATAAATAGAGGAAAACGTAATGTTTTCCTGGGTGTGCCGTTCGTGTAACGTACAGAAAATGTCATGTTTTCTTCAGTTCGCAACCATTTTTTCACCCGGTGAACGAAATGTTCAAAAGAGTTTTGTGGTCGAACGCATGCATTTTCCAACATTATTCCACGATGGTAAGTTCGAGAAAATTAGTTGAAACGCATTTTTCGGCGTTTTACCATTTACATGTATTGCTGATCGGTTAACGTTTGGAAAATACCATGTATTCTGCCATTCACAGCCGTTTTGCGTTCGGTTAATCGCTGTTCGACCCAATTAGTGCAAGTGACCCGATAAGCTTAATTTCCTCATATGATCCAAACGGCTCAAATGACTGATTTGCCTGAAGTGACCTCATCGGGCTCAATCTCCTAGATTAGACTAAATATCTACTGGCGCTTTCATGGAGCAGGATTAAGAGCAGGAAATAATGATCACGATTGACGAACGTCTTATTTTCATGGCGTTGACCGTCATCATTTTCCACAAAAAACACTTTAACAATGCATTGCTCAGACGCGTTGGAAAACAGTAGAAAAACGTACCGGAAAACGAACTATTCATTAGCGTTTCTATGAAGCAAGAAAAAAATCAACGAACATCGTGTGTTCTTGCCATTCATCATTAGTAATTCTGTGTGAAAACGGTTAAAAGATGCTGCACTCGTTCGCTCACGCAAACGTCAAAAAATCGAACAGGAAAACAATACAAGCTGTTCACGAGCCTTTCAATGGGGCAAGAAAAGAATAGACGAGGAACACGTCTTCATGGCCTAATCATAGTCGTTAGTAATTCTGTTAGAAAACACTTGGCAAGTGCAGCGTTTGCACGCTTAGGAAAACAACAGAAAAACGCTCAGGAAAACAAGCAATACACTCGCGTTTTCGTGGAGCAGGAAAACAATCGAAAAACAGCATGTTTTCATGGCATCCACTATTAGTTATTCTCTGAGAAAACACTTGGCAAGTGCAGCTTCCGCGTGCTTAAGAAAACTATAGAAAAATGTTCATCAGCGTTCTGGTGGAGCCGGAAAACAATCAACAACTATCATCAACGTCTGTAAATATATGAAAGTCATACATTTTAAATGTGGTTAAAGAGCGAGTATGAGAGCAATCTTTGCAGTAATGAACTCTACTTAAGCGTTGATTCATCATTTCACGGACCAATTCGTATTGTCAGACCGGGCGAAGCGCCTTGTGACAAAACTGTCAATCATCTCCGAGGATAAGGAACATTTTCTCTCTTCCCTAAGCAGAGAGCCCGTTAGTTTATCTAGCCCAATTTAAACAGAAAATGGTCAAAAGGGTAAATAACATAGACTCACTGTAGGAATCATAATTATCCATTAAGGAGCATTCTTAGGTTCAGTTTTGTCCGTTTCTTAGGTACTTAAATGGAAATCAAATCAAGAAGCTACCAGCTGGAGTCTTCAATAACGACTCCGAATTGACTGAACTGTAAGTAAGACATTCATAAGGTAAAAAATTTGATGGATTGTTTAGGATATATAGGATATATTAACAGAAATAAGATTTCAAAAAGGTCAGCGGAACACCTTTTTATGGGGTTTTTCCACTAACATAAGCAATCATGAGAGATAATAATCGATTTGGACTTTTTGCATACAATGAATGCATATCCTGAATTGAAAATAATGGGCCATACGACGAGATGATTCAATAACTGTTTCTCCGAACTTCGAGGGACCTTATAAACCCTTACAAAGAATGTGTAGACGTACTGCAGTACTCTTTCTCAGTGCGACACCAGGGGTAACTTTTCTCCCCACTTCTTAGTTTCGCTCTTTTCGGTGCGAAAATCTCAGCCCCCTGAACCCAGTGCCTATTTATTTTCTTAGGACACTCCATATCCCTTTAGCAATGTCTGCGTGACATAGAAACCGATGACAATGTCACTATTATCTGTGAATTAAAATATTAGAGCTAGTACAAATCAAGCTTTAGACATTACTGATTTACAACATCACTTGTCCAATCGTCTTGTTTCATTGTCAACTAGACTGGCAAGACTTTCCACAAACGACCGACTGAATACAAGAATCAAAACAGTTATGCTGATGTGAATAGCCGCATAAATATTAGTAATAATAATCTACCCATTGATTGGGTCGCTGTTTCATGACAAGAGCACCTTGTAATTTCATTGCAAGCTGGCTCTGATTAGTTTTAAAAATCTAGATCAAATGTTACCATTCGTAGCACTCTCTCGACTTTACTATTTAAGCACAGATCTCTACAACAATAATCAGGCTTGAAAGGCTAGGAAATTTATCATTCCCAAGACTTGATATTAAAATAGGGCCTCCAATGGAGTTGTGATTGGTTTAAAGCTAAGGTCAAACCTTAAATTCTTGGCACATCCTTGACGCAGGTCCTTACATGACAATCAGATAGCAGAGCTAGCACCCGGAGCCTTCCATACGAACTTCAAGTTGATAAATCTGTAAGTTAAAAACTCAAGGATTTAAAGATTAGCTTGATAATTCTTTTTTTAATCTGCCTGGCAATTGCCTACCTTTTCGCTATTTGCAAATTTCAAGCACAAATTTCTGCTGGCTAAAATGGCAAACCAACGTTACTAAATAAGCATAGATCTTTAAAAAAATAATCAGGCTTGATAGGCTGGGGAATTATCATTCTCCAAAGCAGGGATTAAAAAGTTTGATCCACTAAATTAAAATGCATGCAGTTGAAAGACTGCATATCACCATGCACTTTGTGGTAAGAAATGAGTTGCTGCGCTCTCCAGTGGCGAAATGTACTGCTTGATATTTAAATAGAGCGAGCCATCGTACAGTGGTAGGTGTAGTTGGGCTTCTCGTTTTTGTGGCATAAACCACTTGCAGTTGGTTGGCATTTTTTTCAGTGTCAAGTACTCGAGATTAACTGCACCAGACCATACTTGTGTTTGTCTTCAGTGTTGAGACTAAGTAATTCATTGAGCTTAGGCTGGCTTAGAGAGTGTCAGTTAAGACCAACTCAATAATATTGACCTTTTTATGGCCTATTTTATGTCTTGGATGTAATTATTTATTATTCATCTGATAATGTACCATTTGTGGAAAACATGAGTGACTCTGTAGGAGGTTAGGTAATAACAAGATTGTGAAGTTACCTGGTGACGTGTTTACTTCACTGGTTGAGCTGCAGAAGCTGTAAGTGAGGATTCTTACTTTATATTTATTTTCACTTGAAAGGATAACATTTCTCCTGGAAAGTTTTTGCGTAAAGTGTTTATTGTTCTTTGTTAGGTCCTCAGCGAGTTTGTTTCCCTTTCCAAAAGTGCGAAAAAAAAATTGTAAATACGAGAAAATGTTACGTCATGGCAACAATGCTGAAGATGTACGACTGTATTCTTAAATCCAGGAAAATATTCCTGTAGGGATTGGGTAACAATCAGATTGTAGAAAATGTCTTTTTTTTTTTTAATTTGAAATTGCAATTTTCCTCCTCCCTTTTGCATACTTTTTGTATTCACGCGCAGCGCTCGTGATTTTACAAATTAGTCAATCAGGTCAAAGAACTTTAACGTTGACACTGGAAAATTGACGTGGACAACTTTTCTCGCGCATGTTTGGTTGTTTTTTTTTATGGATTTGTTTACTGTTTTTGAGTTTTCGTTCAAGGCAATTTGTTATCCCTCAGTTTGGAACTCTAAGAAGTTTAGCAATTTTTATTTAATCAGAATGTTGTGGTTACTTTAACACAGGTTTATTTAATACATATTTCTGCGGAGTTTGGACCAAAACCTCTGGCTTCGTCAGAGGATCTTTTACAGAGATAATGGGTGTACCTTTCGGGGTGTTTAATGACAGCACCAAAATTATCCAAATGCTAGTTAACAATTATTTTAAAGATGAAATAAACAATTTTTTTTTTTTAAAAAAACCGAGTTTCCAGATGGGATTTGAACCCACGACCCTCCGTGATCTAGTCGGAGGCTAGTTGGAGGCTGGTTGGCTGCATGTGATGCTTTAATGCATGTGATGCTTTAATGTGACAGCGTGATGCTGTTAGTGAGCTTCTATGCGCTAGCTGATGTTTGGCTGTGTAGCCGCGTGATGCGGTTCCAGTCAATACCCACTAATTGACCCTTGCTCACCATAGAGTCTCCTGTAGCTCAGTGGTTAGAGCATCCGACTAGATGACGGAGGGTCGTGGGTTCAAATCCCATCTGGAAACTCGATTTTTAAAAACAATTATTTTATGAGAGAAAGTCGAATGTGTGATGATGAATAACCAACAAAGTGCATAGCCCCGAGTTGTTGATAAAAATCTCACACTTTGACAACGAATGAAAAAAAGAAGCTACTTCCTTTCCAAATGGAGCACAGTTCCAATAGCTTCAGCTCAAGTTCTCCAGCGCTTTTCTAGTAAGAGTGTTTGATCTAGTGCTCACTGCTGGAATTCCCCTTTCCCAGTACACAGATAGACAAAACCCAGACACCTGCTCTCCCCTTTACCCCTTTATGACCTAGCACAGCCCTTTAGTATCTTTTTGACAGAAAGAACATTCACGACATTACAAAGCTTCATGAAATAAACCTGTAAAGCGGGTAAAAACCTAGCCCTAAGGAAAATTGCTTCGCAACATCTTGTTCTGGTATCATACATCAGCAAGACCAGTAAAAACCGGTACGATTAGCAAAATTGAATAGAAACGAGTAGCAAGAGTAATTATAGTTTTGGGAACGATTATGTAGCTAAAAAACTGCCACCCTATAAACACCATTGGGTTTCTGTTCTATGATAACCTTTGATACTTACTATTTTAACCACAAACTGACTTTGAAGCTAAAATATTAACTTAAAAGAGACCGTAATTTAAATTCAGGGTAAACATCTTTTTGTAGGCACTTGCAGGACAATGAGATAGCAGAACTACCAGCTGGAGTCTTCAGTAACAACAGGAGGTTGATTGAACTGTAAGTAAAATATGCATGTTCCTGCTAAGTGACTGGCTGCACGCCATTTGTCAAATTTGTACTAAAATAGACTTTGTTATTAATAACAAGCAAAAGGGGGTCTAAGATAGTTAAACAATGGAAGCAGTAAACAAAGAATTAGCCATTGTTCCGACCAATAAGCCAATAAAGAGGAAGAACCGTATTAATGACACAGTTTGATCTAAAATTCAAACAAAAAAACAACAACAACAACAGGGTCTTAACGACTCATACAGCAAACGGTAAATAAAAATATTAATGGACTTTTTTCCTGCAATCAATGCACTTACAGAAACTCACGCGACAAACAAACTAGCGTTCACCTTATGGAAGGTTATGTGTGTAAATACAGGAAAACATAATGTTTCCCTGGGTTGGCTGTTCGTGTAACGCATAGAAAATATTATGATTTCCTCTCTTCGCAACTATTTTTCACCCGGAGAACGAATGTTCAAATGAGTTTCTGCTTAAAAACCTTACATTTTCCAACATTTTTCCGAGATGGTGAACTCGAGAAAACTCATTGAAACGCATTTTCCGGCGTTTTACCGTTTACAAGTATTGCTGATCGGTTAACCTATGGGAAATACCATGTACTCTGCCCTTCAGAGCCGTTTTTTGTATTCCAACGTTATGTTCACTGGAATTAACCAGAAAGCATTGATTTTCCGGTGTTTTCTGGAACGTTGAATTCGTGCAAAGGATGCATTTTCCCGTGTTTACCGCCGCTCGGTTAGTCGCTGTTCGACCCGTCGTGCGAGTGACCCAGCTGCCTGAAATGACTTAATCCACCAAAATGACCCAATATTTAAGCTCAATTTCCTCAAATGATCCAAACGGCTCAAATGACTGACTTGCCTCAAGTGACCTAATTGGGGTCAGTTGTCTAGATGTTAGACAAGATATCCACTGGCGTTTTCATAGAAAAGGATTAAGAACAGGAAATAATGATCAGATCGACGAACATATCTTGTTTTTAGGTCGTTGATTGTTATCATTTCCCAGATAAAACACTTTAAAAATGCCTTGTTCGGACGCGTTGTGAAACAGGAGAAAAACGTTTCGGAAAACGAACTATTCATTAGCGTTTTCGGAAGTAAGAAAACAATCGACGAACATCATGTTTTCTTGCCCTTTACTTACTACTTACTAACTGCCCATCATGTCTGTGTGGCACATAGGGCAGCAACGAAATCCTTCCAAGCCTGCCTATCTTTAGCCAGTTTCTCAATGGTGCTTCAGCTGTAATTGAGCTCCCTTAGTTCCTTCTTTACAGTCCTGCGCCAAGTTGTTTTAGGGCGCCCTCTGCTTCGTTTGCCCTCAGGTGTCCAGCGCTTTGCAATTCTGGCTATGTTGCTAGTGGCCTTCCGCATCACATGTCTGATACACCTCTATCATCTCCTGGTGACAAGTGTATGAATATCCTCCTACTTGGTTTGCCTCAGTAGCTGGTCGTTCGATACTTTCTGAGGCCAGAAGATTCTCAGAATCTTCCTGAGGCTAGCTGTGTGGAAGGATGCTAATCTTGAGAGATCTTGTTCTGTCATTCGCCAGCATTCCGAGCTGTAAAGGAGAGCTTAAAATACGCAGCCAGCCCTGATAAATTCTAAGCTTCGTCTTTGTGCTGTAGCTTGCTGACCTCCACACTGATCTTAAGCTTATAAAGGCATATCTTGCTTTGTTCAATCTGCTTTGTACATCTACACTAGTACCTCCTTCTTGGCAGAGCACACTTCCGAAGTATGTGAGCTTGTTGGTGTATGGAATGTCCTGTCGTCTTACCCTGATCTTTGTTGAGGAAGGGACATTAGCAAACATGACCTGTGTCTTCTTCAAGCTAATCGTCTGCGAAGTCGAGGTCTTCGAGCGTAGTAAAAGGGGTCCATCTTATCTCTCTTCGCTGCTCTTCCATTGTTCGACAAAGGACCCAGTCGATAGCAATATTGAATAGCATTGACGACATGACACATCCCTGCCGTACACCGGTTTTGACTTCAAAACTTAGATCCCTCTGACCGATGCAACATGTGAGATTTGAGTAGAAGCATTTCATGATATTGACAATACGTTGTGGAATGCCATATGCTCTCAGAATCTGCCAAAGACTGTCCCTATGAATGCTGTCAAATGCTTTCTCATAGTCGATGAAATTTACATACAACTCTCTGTTCCACTCAGTACATTGTTCAAGTATGTTCCTCAGTGTGAAAATGATCCATACATCCACGCCTCTTGCGAAATCCAGATTGCTCGTTCCGCAGGATGTCATCAACAGCTTGGGTGATGCGCTGTATAATGACCTTGCAAAAGATTTTGCTCGGCACAGGCAAAAGAGTAATAATTCCTCGCCAGTTGTTACAATCACTTAGAGACCCTTTCTTGGGGATCTTGATTGTCACTCCTCTGCTTCAATCTGTCGGAATCTCTTCCCATTCCCAGATCTTTGTAAACAGAATTACGAACGATGCCCTTTATCATTAGTAATTCTGTGTGAAAACAGTTGGAAAGTACAGCGCTCCATAGGCAAAGAACACGTCTTCATGGCTAATCACGGTCGTCAGTAATTCTCTGAGAAAATGCTTGGCAAATGCAGCGTTCGTACGCTTTGGAAAACTGTAGAAAAACGTTCAGGAAAACAAGCTATACATTAGCGTTTTGGCTCATCCTCGGTGTAAAAACCTGTGAAGCTCACGAGTGACGTAAAACAAAGACAATAAAACATTAGAAACAATAACGTACAGCTAAACAATACCTCATGAAACAAAGAAAACCTTGTCAAGTTTTTACAACGAAGATGACCCCGCGTTTTCATGGAGCAGGAAAACAATCGACAAACATCATGTTTCCATGGCATTCACCGTTAGTTATTCTGTGAGAAAAAGCTCGGCAAGTGCAGCGTCTATGTGCTTAGGAAAACTGTTGAAAAATGCTCAGGAAAACAAGCTATACACTAACGTTCTCGTGGAGCAGGAAAACAATCAACAAACATCATCAACGTTTGTGAACATGTGAAAGGCATTTATTAGAAGAACGAGTACAGAGAGCGATCTTTGCAGGAACGAGCACTACTTAAGTTGGCTTGTTAGGCCAGTTGGTAAAGCACTCCACCATTATCGTAGAGGTCATTTGTTCGTATGGTGTACAGGCCTGAATTTTTTACAGCCCTCATTTTCTCTACTGCTTAATAAGAGGCATTCGTCATCACGAAGATCTTTCTCATAATCGTTCTCTAACCGCAGTTCAAATATATGACTTTCATATATTCACAAACGTTGATTCGTCAATTGACGGGTTTATTACGAACCAACATAATGACCAGCTCCCGGTTGGCTTGTTAGCTCAGTTGGTAGAGCACTGCACCGGTACCCTAGAGATCATGGATTCGAATCCCGTAAAGGCCTGATTTTAATTCAGGTCTCGTTTTTACTACCGCTTAAGTAGTGTTTCGTTACTGCGAAGATCGCTCTCATTCTCAACGAACATCGTGCTTTCATGGCATTCACCGTTGGTTATTCTGCGGTAAAACGTTTGGAAACTGAAATCCAGCTTTCGCGCGCTCGGGAAAGCTATAGTAAAACGTTTAGGAAAACAAACTATACAGCGTTTTCGTGGAGCAGGAAAACAATCAGAAACATCGTGTTTTCATGGCATTTACTGTTAGTTATTCTGTGGGAAGATGCTTGGGAAATGCAGCGTTCTCGCGCACGGGAAAACTTAAGAAAAACATTTAGGAAAACAGGCTATTCATTGGTATTTTCCTGGTGCTGGATAACATGCGATGAACATCGTGCTTTTCTTGAGTTTTCCTAAGAGACAACAATGAAATTGCCGTCCGTTTCCAGATATTCGAAAACTAGTATAATGTTGAATTTCTCAGTCACTCACCATTTCTAACGTCGATATCCCCCAGTAAGAAACGTAGATGAGCAAGTTTAGTTGGAAATCAATTTGCCAAAGAATGCAATACTTGAACAAGTGTTTGTTCGTTTGTTCCGACGAACTTTGTAAGCCAGACGTTTGGGGAAAAGGTGTCCAGGCCTTCCAATCTTTCCTCACAACTTTGCACTCGGTGAAAATCATAATCTTTGAACACATTATCCAGCTCTAGTAAAAAGGAATTTTTTTGTCATGTGCAGCATTTCAGTTTGAAAAACATGAACAGCCCACTTATCTTTGTACTGTGTACTTTTAGGCCTTAAAGGTTCAAACACAGAACTTCCTTGTGGTAGCTTTTACAGTTCAAAACCGGGTAGACTTACCCATTGCTGCTTCTTCCGCTTCTCAAAATTGCAATTGAAGAGTTCAATCCAAAGTACAATTGCCTCTACACTAATTAAAATGAAAACACCTTTCCTTACATTGGCTAGCAAAATGTACATGTGTTAATGAAGTGTAAGACAGATAAAATAAATATTTAATCGAGTGCGTTCAATAAATCATCTAGAAATATTTTATTGAGGGAAACGAAGGTTTATCATTTCTGCACAACATTAAGCTATGAATTTGCAATGAAATAAATTTATTTTGACCTGCGGATTAAAAATCAAAGAAATCATGGCCCTTTTATGTGAGCTGCAATTTGACTTGAGTTGAAGAAAATAAGCCTGAAAAAAAATTAGGCCTGGATGGGATTAGTCTCCCTCGCAGCCGGTTTTTTTGGATGTCACGCACCGCTCCCCCAAAAGAACGGCTGCTGACAACCGAACTACATTCCTTTCTCCGAATTGGCCAATCACACCTCGGGTTCCATTTTTAGGAACTTTTCGCGCCAGACTCACCTTTTAAGACTCGTCCAATCAGATATCGTTTTCTATCGCGATCCTCATGTGGAAAACACAAGACAAATAGCGGTGCTTGAAGGAGCTTTTCGCAAAGCGTCGTCAAAGTTCAAAATTTTCGAGCTTAATGCTCACCAGAAGCTTGCGATTAGAAAAGTTTTAGTCGAGAAAAAAAAATTTTTTTGTTAAGCTGCCTACAGGATCCGGGAAATCGTTAATATATGAAGCACTCCCGCTCGTGTTTGACCCTGTTACCGATGAAAGTGGTCATATTATTGTTATTGTTGTTGCGTTGTACGAACGTGCGGAAACACTCGATAATTCGGGCCGATTTCCTGTACCGGTGATAAGAAGCCACGAACATAACTAATCGGGTTCGCTCCAGCTTGCAGCTGACTGGCAAATGAAGAAGTACAAGTAGTGTAGGAGACGTTGGCCGACCTAAATTGCAGTGTTCTCGAAACCTTCGCCCGGTTTGCTGACGGCAAGCACGCGCTTTTTTCCTCCTGATCTCCATCTGTAGGTCGAAGCAAGCGTTTAGCCCTTGGCCTCGATTGAAAGGCGTCTTGTATTTCGTTTTGATTATTGATGTAATTTACTGTTTCTTATATATTCTGACTTTTATAATCTGTAGTAACCTCTTGAAGTACTGCGTAAAAAGAGTTTCAGTTCAGTTTTTAGCCTCTTCTACTCTCTCAGTTGCTCGGTGAAACTTTAACAACCGCTGAAACAATCTAGCGTTCGTGTCGTTGGCGTAGCAGTTGACGTCTATGTTAAGCGTAGATTCTATAATTTCAACGAAATTGTGAGAATTTTTCCCAAAAATATATACTCTATCTTTACCAGGGCACAACGATGAACATGTGAAACATTTGAGCTCTCATTGACAAATTTCTTCGGTGTTTCTCCCGACATGATAGCTAAATCATCTGCCACATCCACATTTTCGCGTGAAACCTTACGTCATTCAGATTTTCTGGTATGTGATTGGTCTGTTCAATAGACCGCGAACAAACCGCAAGGACAATGAGAAAGGAATGTAGTTTGGTTGTCAGCAGCCGTTCTTTTGGGGGAGCGTTGCGTGACATCCAAAAAAACAGATGCAAGGGAGACTAGGATGGGATACGAACCCGTTTCTCACAGATACTAATAGGGTGCTACTAAGCTATGATACTTGCAGTTGAACCAAAAATTTAACAATTGCGGAGAAGAAGTCTGAGAAAAGAAAATTTATTCTTTAAGCCCATCAACTTTTTTCTGTTAAATATTCTAGGTGTATTAAAAATCTTATGAATTTACCAATTTGCTACATTTTTTTCATTAAGGAGCTTCACAACACTTTTTAAATGGTTTTTTAAACCCATTCCCAGTTTAGTTTATCTAAACCCATGTAAACAAACACATGTTCCAAAGGACAAATAACATACACTCACTCCAGGAGTTATGATTACTCATTAAGGAGCGATCTTTGACTCAGTTGTTTCCATTGTTAGTGGTATAAACCGCTTAAAGTTACTCGGTATTTTTTTAATGTTAAGTACTCGAGATTAAGTGCAATAGAACATAATCGGATCCAAATGTATTAGTGTACAGACATTTTCCGAAGTTTCAAGAGATGCTCCGTCAGACATCTTTCATCTTTGGCAGAGTAAAAGATAAGCCATCCTAAGGAGGAAAAACGCAACTTCCCCTTTTCTCCAGAGGGAAAAACTAAGCAAAAACATAATGGGACTTCACAACAATTTTTAAATGGTATTTTAAACCCATTCCAGTTTAGTTTATATAAGCCAATTTAAACAACGAAAAAAAGTGGTCAAACGTACAAATAACGTAGACTTACTCTAGGAATCGTCATTATCCATTAACGAGCGATTTTAGGTTCAGTTTTGTCCATTTCTTAGGAAATTAAATGGAAATCAAATCAAGAAGCTACGAGCTGGAGTCTTCAACAACAACTCCGAGTTGACTGAATTGTAAGTAACATTGATAAGTTAACACCTGATGATTGTTTAGAAAATGATCTTAAAAAATCTTGTTATTTACATTGTATTCTCATTAACTTTGTTATTAAGCTCTTTCTTCGATTTCTTGCTCTAAGGGTATTTAAGCTCAGGGATCTTCGAAAGTGATAATATGCGATTAAAAGGGAGTAGCCGAGTGTATGAGTTAAACATGACTAGTTCCATGACTAGTTCCATGACTAGCCTAGAGCACCTTGTAATGTCATCACAAGTTAACTCTGATTGGTTTTGAAAACGTAGATCAAACCTTACATTCTTGGCACTCTCTCGACTTTACTATTTAAGTATAGATCTGTAAAACAATAATGAGGTTTGAAAAGCTGGGGAACTTACCATTCTCAAGGCGAACTGTAATGCTTGAAATTTAAATAGTGCCTCCAATGGCTCTCCGATTGGTTTAAAAACTTAGGTCAAACCTTAAAGTCTTGGCGTATCCTTTACGTAGGTCCCTAAATGACAATCAGATAGCAGAACTACCACCCGGAGTCCTCGATGTTAGCTCGGTTATTTTTTTTTTTTTTTTTGCCCGCCAATTGTCTTTTTTGCAAAGTTCGAGAGCAAATTTTGTCTAGCTAAGATGGACCTTTTTATTCGTGGCGAAAATGGTAAGAAATGATTTGCTCTACTCTCCGGTGGCGAAATGTACTGCTTGATATTTAACAAAGCCACCAAGAGCACAATGTTGTGTAACTCAGGTTATCTATTTTAGTGGTATTAACCGCTGGTAGTTACTTGGCATTTTTTCAATTTCAAGTACTCGAGATTAAGTTCAGTAGAACATACTTTTCTAAATGTATCAGGCGCACAGATATTTTCCGAAGTTTCAAGAAATGCGCAGTAAGACATGTTTGGCAGAGTAGAAGATAAGCCATCTTGAGAGGGAAAAACGCAACTTCCCCTTTTCTTCAAAGGGAAAACCTAAGCAATAGCATTAGGAGACTTCACAACACTTTTGAAAAGGTATTTTAAACCCATTCCCAGCTTAGTTTATCTAACCCAGTTTAAACAAATGGTCAAAAGGATAAATAACATGGACTTGCTCGATTGAAATGCGATTGAAATGTGATTTTAATCGTTAATAGTCCCACTAAGTTTCAAAACAACTTCAAGTCGATAAATCTGTAAGTCAAAAATTCAAGACTTAAAAGATTAGCTCGGTAATTTTTCTTTTTATCTTTCCCGCCAATTGCTTGCTTTATAAATTTCAAATTACAATTTTCCTCATCCTCTCCCCCATTTGTATTCTTTCTGTATTCACGCGCAGCGTGCGTGAGTTTACAAATTAGCCAATCAGGTCAAAGAACTCTAACCTCGACTTTGAAAATTTACCTGGAGAATTTTTTTCGGGTATCCTTTGCTGTTTTGTTTTACGGAGTTGTTTTGGTTTTTGAGTTTTCGTTCTAGGTAGTTTGTTATCACTCAGTTTGGAATTCTAAGAAGCTTCTCAAGTTTTATTTGATCCGAAAGTTGTGGTTGTTTTTACGCATGTTTGTTAAATATATATATCTGTGGAGTTTGGACTCTAGCCTTTGTTTTCGTAGTTGGATTTTTTACACAAACTAAAGGAGAGTACCTTTTAGAGTGTTCAATAATAGTACCAAAATGATCCAAGTGCTAGTTCACAATTATTTTGGGGGAGAAAGTCGAATGTGAGATGATAAATAACCAAAAAAGTGCACAGCCACGAGTTGTTTATGAAAATCTCACATTTTGACAACGAACAGAAGTGAAAAGCTACTTCCTTTCCAAATGGAGTACAGTTCCAGTAGCTTCAGCTCAAGTTTTCCAGCCCTTTTCTAGTAAGAGTGTTTGATCTAGTGCTAACCGCTGGAAACCCCCTTTCCCAGTACACAGATAGACAAAACCCACATGCTCTCCCCTTTACTCCTTCATGACCTATCAGAGCCCTTTAGTACCTTTTTGACACACAGAATATTGATGGAAATACAAAGTGAGGCGAGTAAAAACCTGGCTTTAGGAAAATTGGTTCCCAACATCTTGTTCTGGTATCATACATCAGCAAGACTAGTAAAAACCGTCACGATTGGCAAAATTGAATGTAAACGTATAGCAAGAGTCAATATAGTTTTGGCAACGATTATGTCCTTAAATAAATTGCTACCTCATAAGCACCAGTGGGTTTCTGTTCAATGTTAACCTTCGACACTCACTATTTTAATCACAAACTGACTCTGAAACTAAGTTCGAAATATCAACTTGATACAGACCGTACATTCAAGGTAAATTTTTTTTTGTAGGTACTTACAGGACAATGAGATAGCAGAGCTACCAGCTGGAGTCTTCAATAACAACAGGAAGTTGACTAAACTGTAAGTAAAATATTCATGTTCCTGCTAAGTGACTGGCTTTACTCTACTAGCCAAACTTATACTAAAATAGACTTTGTTGTTCATAGCGCGCCAAAAGAGGGCGGGGTAGTTTAAAAAATGGAACCAGTAAGCAAAGAATTAGCCACTGGGTATAGTTTTGTAGAACAAAAGACCAAAGAGCCAATACAGAGGAAGAATCGTATTGTCGCTAAAAACATTGCTACCCTATAAACACCATTGGGTTTCTGTTCTATGTTAACCTTCGACGCTCACTATCATTAACCACAAACTGACTCTGAAACTCTGGGGTAGTTTAAAAAAATGGAAGCAATAAACAAAGAATTAGCCATTATTCCGTCGAACAGAGAGCCAAAGAGCCAATGCAGAAGAAGAGCCGTATCATTAACACAATTTGATCTAAAATAATAAAAAAGCTACGTTAGTTCACGGCCTCTTGCACTATTTACCTCAGGCAATGACAGTATGTTATGGACTCTTAAACTTTACCAGGTTATAAAGAAACTGGGCCTTAACACAGGTCGCACATAAAAAAAAAATTACAAGTGATGACAACCTTTTTTATTTTAATTTTTTTGTCGACAGGCATTTACACTAGTGACTAGTGCTATCTCTCATTTAAAAGAGGACAGAATAAGCTTTAAAAAAACTATTTGTTTCCTAAAATGCATGTATTTTAAATAATGTGAAGGAAATGTCATAAAATTTGCCTAACTTATAATAATGGGAATTATAAATAATAACAATAATAATAATAATAATAATAATAATAATAATGTAAAGATGAAATAAACAGTTTTTAATAGAAGAGAAAAATCGAGTTTCCAGATGGGATTTGAATCTACGACCCTCCGTGATCTAGTCTACGGAGGGTCGTGGGTTCAAATCCCATCTGGAAACTCGATTTTTCTCTTCTATTAATAATAATAATGATGAAAATAATAATAATATTTATACAGGATAAACCCTTCAGTGTACTAAGCACTGGTATCAATGGGGGTCCTGTTAATAAAATACGTAATTAAAAATACAGAAAGTCTAAAAGGTAAAAAGCACTAAGAAAAACTGTTGCATGGCCGACATCAATAAAAAGAGATGTACATCTACACAAAAACGTCCAATAATTAGGAAAAAGTCATTCGTGGCCCTTGAGAATTCAATAAAGGATTCCTTTGCTTTAATATGGTGAGGGAGACCGTTAAATTCCATCGCGCCTGTAAAATAAAAAGATTTCTTGGCGACCTCAAGGTTGACTTTTGGAAGATGAATGTCATTACAGCGTCTAGTCACAAACGTGTGCATAGAAGTATTTAAATTAAAATAGTGATTCAGATAAGGCGGTACAAAGCCATCAAGGCATTTTCTAGCTAACAAGACAATATGAAGCTTTCGTCTATCAATCAAGGGTACTAGACCCAAAGTAGCATTCAGCTCTTTAGTATCGAGACCAGAATTTGGAAATATTAACTTTGCTGCTCTATGCTTTAAGCACTCGAGTACATCAGAATTAGCTTTACCACAGCCGTGCCAGGCCACATCACAGTAATCAAAAACAGGTAAAATCGTCGTCTTGTAAAGGCCTTCAGCAGCAACCATGGGAATAGAAATTCTCAGACTCCTAAAAACACCCAATCTCCTTGAGACCTTATTGACCACGCGCTCAATATGGTTTTTAAACTCAAGTGCTGATCAATTACAACGCCAAGATATTTGAAAGACTCGGATTTTGCCAAGGAAGATCCATTGCAGGATAAGCTTATACTATCCTCCCGCTTAAGCCGTTGATGTGGGCCTATATCACATATTCAGTCTTTCTCATATTAAAAAAAGCTTATTTTCTTCCATCCACGAAGAAATACGGTTGATATCGTTGCTTAGGCTTGCTTCTAACTCAATAGCAGTTTTAGTGGTAAAAAAACAACACCATATCGTCTGCATAAAGCAGAACTTGCGAGAAGCAGATGCAGTAGGGCATGTCGTTTATGTACAATATAAAGAGCTGGGACCCCAAAACTAACCCTTGAGGGACGCCAGGAGCTATATCCAGGGGCGAGGAGAGAGCTTTGTCGATCGCTACGCACTGGGAATGGCCTACCAAATATATAGAAAACCAAAGAAGAGTCCTGTTACATATGCCATACCTCTGTAGCTTGTTTAGAAGGATATGGTGGTCTAGCGTATCGAAGGCTTTCTTCAGGTCAATGAAGACTGCCCCAGTGAGAAGACCATCATCCGTATTTCTACCGATTTCATCCACAAAAAAGGTGACAGCTGTTTCAGTGGAGAAATTCTTCCGGAAGCCAGATTGACAGGACGACAAGAGATTGTTTGCGTTTAAATAACTAAACAACTGATGATATACGACTTTCTCGGCGATTTTGGAATTTACTGGGAGAATAGAGATGGGACGATAGTTATCCATTTCTCCTCTGTTACCGGACTTGAACAACGGAACAACTCTTGAAGTCTTCCAGTCGTTCGGCACTACTCCAGATGAAAAGGAAAGGTTGATTATGTGAGTCAGACACTCCGAAATAACCGGGGCTCCGTCCTTAAGCAAACGTGAAGGAATGTTATCCCGCCAATCCAGTAGCTTTGTTCACCTTTATCAAACAACTTTTGACTCTGAAACAGCCTAAGCCTGAATGGAGTGCAATTAGAAGGTAACTTTTAAACAAAAAAGATGCCTTATTTTATGGGCAAGATATCCAGAGAGTTTCGCTGAAAAAGAACAGATACAGAATTAATAGCCCATATAACTACCACTACATACAAGTAATACATGTGGAAATTTTGTTTGCAATCAGTGTACTTGCAGAAACTCACAGGAAAAAAAATCTAGCGTTCGCCTTTTGGAAAACGAAGGTTGAATTCACGGAAAACGCGGCATTTTAATGACGTTTCTCCGTGTTTTGCATACGGAAAATCCGATGTTTTCTGTACGTTTTCGCATCAGTGAATGACAGTAATCGTTAAATTATTCGGTAGTTTTCCCCCGCGATAAATGCAGGTAAAGGATTCATTTTCCGGCATTAAACCCTCGGTTAACGCAAGGCAAACAGCTTGTTTGCGTTTTGTTCATTGGCATTTTCTGACCGAACAACAATGTATTTACCGGAGTAAACGCCTGAAAACACGCATTTTCCGGGAAGGTTAGATGAGTGTAAATACGAAAAAACGTAATGTTTTCCTGTGTTTGCCGTTCGTGTAACGCATAGAAGGTATCATATTTTCTTCTATTCGCGACCACTTTTCGCCAGGTGAGCGAAAATGTTCAAGAGTTTTCGAGTCGAGAGCATGCATTTCCAGCATTTTTCCGCGATGACCAATTCGAGAAACTTCCTTCAAACTCAGTTCCGGCGTTTTACCATTCATTGCTGTTCGGTTAACTTCTGGAAAGTAACATGTACTCTGCAGCAGTTTTTTCGCATTCCAACGTTATGTTCGCTAGAGTTAAGCAGAAAGCACGCACTTTCTGACGTTTTCTGCAACGGTGAGTTCGTGCAAGGCATGCATTTTCCCGCGTTTACCGTCGCTCGGTTAATCGTTGTTCGACCCAATCAGTGCAAGTGAGCCAACTGCCTGAAAAGACCCAATCCACTTAAATGACCCAAACGGCTCAAATGACTGAGTTGCCTCAAATGATCCAGTCATGGTCAATATTCTAAATATTAGACATAATATCCACGGGCGTTTTAATGGAGCAGGATTAAGAGCCGGAAATAATGATCATGATCGACGATATCTTGTAATCATGGCGTTGACCGTCAGCATTTCTCGGATGAAACACTTTAAAAATGCATCGTTCGGACGCGTATGAAAACAGCAGGAAAACGTTCCGGAGAACGAACAATTCATTAAGGTTTCCTCGGAGCAAGGAAACAATCGACGAACATCGTGTTTTCTTCTCGTTCACTATTAGCAATTCTTTGTGGAAAATGTAGCGCTCGTGCGCTCAAGGAAACTACAGAAAACCTTATACGAAAATGATGTGAGCTGTTCACGAGTGTTTCGATAAAGCAGGAAAACAATAGACGAACAACACGTCTTCATCACCTAATCACGGTCGTTGGTAATTCTGTGATCATGAGAAAACGCTTGGCAAATGCAGCGTTCGCGCGTTTGGGAAAACTATAGAAAAAAGTTCAGGAAAATAAGTCATGCACTAGTGTTTTCGTGGAGCAGTAAAAAAATAAACAAAACATTATGTTTTCAAAGCATTTGCTGTTGGTAATTCTGCGGTAAAACGCTTGGAAACTGAAATCCTGCTTTGGTGCGCTCGGGAAAACTAAAGTTAAACGTTCAGGAAAACAAGCTATACACTACTGTTTTCGTGGAGCAGGAAAACAATCACAAACATCATATTTTCATGGCATTCATCCTTAGTTATTCTGTGGGAAGACACTTGGGAAGCGCTGCGTTCGCACGCACGGAAAACCTATAGAAAAACACTCAGGAAAACAGGCTATTCATAGGTATCTTCCTGGTGCTGGATAACATGCGATAAGCATCGTTCTTTTCTTGAGTTTTACTGAGAGTGAACAATGAATTTGCAGTCCGTTTCCAGATATAGGAATCGTGCATCGTTTCCTTAATAATCGCATCTGTCAGCAAATGTTCTTATTATCATACTCTTCTCCAAACAAAGTTCAAGCAGAACTTTTTGCGGACGGCCACCATTATGATCAAAAACTCAGAATTCTAGTATTTCTTCGCACATGGCTTTTCAATTAAAGAAAAAATGTCACCTATTTGAAGTCTTCTCGGATTTCAGTTCTCAGTGAACTTCATTTCTATTCAAAAACTGTGTTTACCAACGAGGTTTTTCTTTTCTTTCGCTCTTCGACGAAGTTCAGCGCGGGCGTTCGGCATGGTGAGAGAGAGTTGACTAATATTTCTTCCCTATATGAGAATTCAAGTAAATACGTCAAATTCGGACTGGGTTTAAATAGGATGAAGTTTAACTGAATACAACTACAAACAAACAGCCAAATAGGTCAAATTACGACAAATGCTTCCCAATAACAGCCTGTTGCGAAGCTGAAACTTATGTTTATGAGCAAGCGACAGATGAAACGGGCGGCGCCGGGTGATGGATGTGATAAATCTATTTCAGGCGTGGATAACTTGCATCGCACTCCTCTAGTCCCGGCGTTACTCAGTTGGAAATTGCCAGACTCAATCCTGAAAAGGAAGAATGTTTCACTGATTTCCCTTCCCCGTTGTTGTTTTATTTCGAAATCCTAAGAGATGCGTTTGCAGTGAAACGTTTTTTTTAGAATTGAGTCTGGCAATTTCCTATTGAATAAAGAAGGGTTCTGCTAATATTATCGTTCAGAAGCTGAAAAACCTTGACTTGGTGCGGGAAAATGCAAAAAAAATCTTGATCAGATGCATAAGGTGATAACATGGCGCTCAAGTCACTCTAAATACTAAAAAATAACTTAAAGTGCCTATGACACTTATTTTCTTATTATTTTACATCAAAATGTAATGACTCTAGAACATGTTTTAGCAACATTAAAGGTATTTTACCGTTTTCTGAATTTTTTATCAAGCTTTATAATCCGTAGATAAAATGTCTGGCCGAGCAATAGGGGACCGGGCGCCGTTACGTCACTGTAGTAAGCATATGTTCTCATCATGCAAACAAATGGGCTTTGTAGTTAGTAATTTCCCTGGCTATCTCGGTGATAGGTTCGTGCCATTATGTCCGATAATTCCTGTTTTCTGACGTAAGTTTCTTCTCCGATGACTCGGAGTTAAATTATATTCCGGAAAACGTGGCGATTGAATCCAAAATTGCAACTAAAAGCGGTGAGATGGAGGACAGGGAGGATAACATAGAAGGGCTAAATTCAAACGAGCCATTAGCGTATCGAAAAAATTAGAAAAGGGACAGAATGTTAACAAGTCGTTTGAAAGGTCTCGAATCTACGGAAAGTGGTGCGTTACGTGTATTTTTGCCGACTTTAGGGACCGCAAGTTTAAGTTGGACACCGTCGTCTTCTCAAGCCGGGTTCTCGCATCTTATGTAAGACCTAGTTTTGAAGCAAACAACTTGTAAATTTGTTTGATATGCTTGAACACTAGCAGAAACATAAATTTTTAAATCAGCGCATCGTCTTAAATCTTTCGAGCGGGAATTTACAAACTGTAATCAGTTTTCTAGTTTATTTTGCGAATGATATTAGGTGTTGTTCTGGCCATTGATGCACCGAGTTCTTGTTAAATTTTAAAGAAAGCGATTGTTGTCAAAAGAGCAAAGGCTGCAATAATTCTCTCAAATCGCCGGCTGTAATGGAAGATACGAGAGAACCGATCGGTTGAGAAATCCTCCGGCTTGAAATGTAACATATTTACTTGCCTAGAGGCTGAGCGATTTTTGCACGAAAATACACTGAGAAGTAATCAAACGTTAACAAGACTAGGGCTTCGGCTTACGGCCGAGGATTTCTTTAAAAAACAAAATTCGTATATCGTAAATCTGATACATATTCGCCGAAGAGCCACGCGATCATCAACTTACACAAATTGCTAGTCTGACGCAAAATTGTAGTTACCCAATGACTTTTATTTGAATGGAGCCGTTTCGTTAAGTGATAACTTCAAGAATGAGTGTTAGTTTGTCGTCTTCTTTGCTGTCGGCCTCAAGGCCATCATATCGTCCGCTAGTTCGGGAAATTTCGTTCGTGTGAATATTATCATCTTCTGTGCCGTTGAGCGCGTTCGAATTCCCGCATGTTATAGATGATTTCTCCATCATCTCCTCTGGAAATTCTTCTTAAGCCCGCTTCACTTTGAGTCGCTGCGCAATTCTTTCACCTTTAGCCGCAGAGTTTAACCGTAAAGAATGAATAAAAGTAACACGATCTGACAGAAATCAGCTGAGGCTTTGCTTCCCAACATTTCATTTTATCCTGACTACTCTGCCCGAAAAGGCGAAAACCACTTCAGAAGTGTTTAATCTAATACAGGATACTTTGAATACAGCTCGTTTTGCTGACATTTTAAGTTCATTATTCACCTCCGTTAACACAAGTCGTGTGAACCTTTTTACGATATTTCAACAAACGTATTGGTCTCGGCTTATAGACGGGATCGGCTTAAAAGCCAATGATTGCAGTATTGAACATATGCGTGAATTTAAAGTCGGTGTCTACTTGTGGCTTATTTTTCATAAAAATCTAATAGCTTCTTAAAGCTAAAAGTTTAGGGTCTTGACTTATAGCCAGGATGGGCTTATAAATAAACAATTACGGTATTGAACATATGCGTGAATTCACAGTCGGTGTCCAGTTAGCGCACTGCGCTCACAAACTGAATCCATCTCTTTCTCCTTTTCATAGCCTCTGGCCTTTGATCGCCCTCGTAAGGAATCTCGTGGTGCGAAATATTCTTTTTTGAGTCAGGGGTATTCGAACAAGCCCAAACTACACATCAAAACGGCATTTTTTTGCTTAAAAGATCGTAAACAATAGATTCCACACACACTTTGCTTCTCTGACTTAATAAACTTGGTCTTACTACCTTGACGTCACGAATATTTGGGTACCGGTACTCTTTCGCGCGGCGAAAGAGATACGGGGAGCCTAAGTTCGCAACAATTTCGGATTTTTATGGCCTCAATAACAGACGCATCAGAATCACTCACAAATCTTATCAGGCATCCTCTATATGCTTCTATTTTTACAATTTGATGCAAAGTAATATGTGTCATAGGCACTTTAAAGGACACCACCCTCAGTATGGACCACCTCCCTGGAATGGGGTAAGATAGGTGAAATGAGTAATGTAATGTTATGGGTCGGAACAAAAGGTGACCCTTCGGCAAATAAAATAAAAGGTGGAAAAAAAACAAAAACAAAAATAAAAAAAACAAACAGACAAAGAAACAAACGGATTTTTTTATCTCAACTAGAACTTTGGACTAAACGGTCGAGTGCAAAACTATTTGTTCACGTTGGGTATATCATATTACAAATAAAGTGACCTTCATTAGAGAAAAATGGACACAAACAGGAGCCCATGACACAAATCAAATGAACAATGTGTCATAAAAGTTACGATGTTTACTGGAAAATGGCATTTTATCCGAAAAAGTCTAGTCCATAGTGGCGAGTAAAATGTAAACACGTAATTGTAGCTGGATAGTACAATATTTAGTTCATGGAGAGTTTTTAGAAGCAAAGAAACGGATATTTACTAATGCAGTCGACGAAACAACTCAATATAACTTGGTGGTCTTTTCAATCTTTGCAAACAAAGCAACCACGAGGCAAAAAGAAAGTTAACAATCAAATATGATTTATGCAAATGATTTTCGCAATTTTTATCTGGGTTAGCAGAAATAGCCTTCCAAAATGTTGTGTGTAATGTGATTGACGGGCGGGTTCACAAAAAGGTTTTAACTTGAAAATGGTAGAAACATTTCAGCGTGACGACCTTTCTAATCCCGACCGCTCATAGCGAAAAATTCCTCACGAAGGACGTGAATCATTAGACGGAGTTCACGAGTCTTGTTAATGTCATTTTTGATGTGTGTAAAAGTTGGGTTGATTCCTTCGCAACGTACCATGGTACCGTTATTTCCTGACATGATTGGCATGAGGGACGGCATTCTGATTTGCGCAAGCATAACCCAATGTTCTGATCTGGTTGGTACGTGATTCATACTCTAATGCGGCAATCTAACTGGTTTGTGATACACCAAAAATGCGGCAATCTAATTGGCACGTGATATATACCCTTATGAGGCAACCTGATTGGTTTGTGACACACCAAACTGCTGCTACCACTCTTTACGCTGACATAGAGTTTCTGTTTGTTTTTTTTTTTTAATAAAACTCAAAAGTCATAAAACTGTCGTTATAATACTCTTATCAAAGAGCTTTATCATGGCTAGTTGTATGGAGAGTCCTTCTTCATATTCATTGAAAAACTTTCCTTCAAAGCTAATCGACCAATGTTATTTTTCTCAGATGAGAGATAAAACAATAGTTAACTATGTACTTCAAGGCAAGAGAAATCGGTTGAAAAAAATCGACTAAACCGCCGCAACTTCATCATCGGTAGTTTTTTTTCAATTGTGGCTGATTGACACTAGGCCTTTATAGATTATGCTAGCATAATTTTTGGCATAATTTGAGCAAACTGGCATAATTTCTGCTAAGTAGCAATGCTAGCATAATTCGCATATTTTGATAATTATGGGATCATTTTTGATGCTACAATTTGATCATTGTTCATCTCTACTCCCATGCACTTGGTATTCGATGTTTTCAATGTTAGTCTAAGTAGCAGCAATTGTGGTTCACTCTGAATCACTAAGCGGCGTCTGAAACGGTCTGAGCCCGGGTCTGGGGTGCACCAGAACCGGAAGTCACATTGTAGGCCATGTTGGTCCCAGTACCTCTCATCAGGCAACTCGCAGATGAGCTACATGAGAGTATGGTCCAGTAATAGTGTGCACGTTAACATGAACCACAAGTTTATTTGAATTTCATTGTGAATTTGTTGCGTTTCTTTCTTGTAGACCACCGGCTTCTAATTGAAAAAAAAAAAATTTATCTGGCTTATTTGCAATTTTTTCAAAGAGCATAATTTTTAAAAGAAGGGGCATAATTTGAAAAAAAGGAGCATAATTTTAGCATAATTTAGCCAAAAAAAAAGCAGTGCTACTAGCATAATATTCTACTTTTACTGCCATAATCTATAAAGGCCTAACTGACACCCGTACTTACCGAGTCTCTTATTTGCTCAAATAAGCAATCCCGTGAAAAAAAAACTCGCTGATTCTAGGACTTTGTCCGTCTTGACTGTTTCACTTTTGAAGACTGGCAAAGGCCGAGAAAATCTAAAAAGTCAGAGAGCGTAAGGTTTCTTTAATTTTGACCGCTGACGTAAACCCCATTGCGACTTCTTACGCACCGCGTGGGTTTTTGCGCCAGTAAACTGTTAGAAAATGTGATCGTTTTGCTTTAACAATTAACTCGTTTGGACCATTCAGAATCATTTGTTCAAGTTGGGTATATTCTTGTTATATGAATAAATAAATTGACCTTCAGAAGAGAAAATGGACACAAATCGATAAACGAGCGTTGGTAGCCGTAAAACTGCGGAAATCAGTGCCCCGAGTAGAGGCAAATGAACTTTGCTCATGAAAAGCACAGAAGAGAGCAAGCTCGTATCAGTTTGACATATTTGTATAGGAGGGATTGAGGTATGGCTTAAGTCTAAAACGGGACCGTTTCGTTTAATTTTGACGTCACGGAACACTTTTAAAAATTACAGATATTTCAAAATCCAAATATCGCATTTTGTACCACATTTTCAATTATCAATTTCACCATGCGGTATAACTCGGAATCGGTTTTTCAGTGTCAAATACGCTAGAATAAATGCACCAGACCAAAAGGTATCAGGGGTGCAGATATTTTGCAAGGTTCAAGGAATGCTCAGTCAGACATATTCAGCACAAAAAAAGGGATGGCCATTGAAGGAGGAAAAACACAACTTCATTTTTTTCCAGATGGAAAAACAAACCTAACGAAAGCGATAAAAAACAAAACAAAAACAAGAACAAAAAACAAAAAACAAAAAACAAAAAGCAAAAAACAAAAAAATAAAAAACAAAAAACAAAAAACAAAAAGCAAAAAACAAAAAACAAAAAAACAAAAAATAAAAAACAAAAACAAAAACAAAAACGAAAACAAAAAACAAAGAACAAAAAACGAAAAATGAAAAATAAAACGCAAAAAGAAAACAAAATGTTGAATGCGCACCTAAATTATTATTCTTGCTATTGGGATTTGGGTTCCAATCAGTACCTCAGCCTACAGCTGTCGCTATTTAACGACGTGCTGTCCCCTCAAATCTTTCGCTCCCACACCTTTGTAATATTTAGTCTATGAAACCTCAGATGCAAAATTTTCAGCATGCGCATCGGCTGACAACACGTCAGTTAATCATTAATCCGAAACAGCCTTTAAACTTTGCCTCGCTCCCAACGTGCCACATGATAAAGAATCTTGAAACAAATTTGGGATTATTTTCTATTCTGAAGGAATGTTTTTTATGAAATATTTTAAATGTATTAAAAATGTAAGGAGTTAACTAATTTGCTACATATTTGTTCATTAAGAGTGTTGGGGACAATTTGCAGAGAGATTTTCTGACACGTAGTTGTAGAATAATATAAACGCTTTAATAAAGATAATCTCATGATTGTTGACAACCTCGGGCCCGACAACCTCCAAGTAAAAACATTTCCACCATTTGCAACATTTTGTGTTGTCTTGAATTAACTACGCCTACAGTAAAAAGTGAACGAAAGAAAAACTTGAATTAACAACTGATCGAGGCAAAGGAAATTATAAACCTGATACTTACATTTTCTGTGCAATTAACGGTAGGAATAAACAAAAACTGCAACAAGCGTAGCATTTACGGTCCCCGACACGAAACTAATCTTAAACCACAACCATGTGCTACTGTGTCACGTGACCTACTCAATACCAGTTCGCAATTCGTTAATTCAGCAGCTAGTCGGCCCAAACAAAGAGAATTTGCAACACTCTTTAAATGGTACTATGACTCATACCCATTTTAAGTTATCTAACTCAATTTTTAACAAATAATGGTGAAAAGGACTCGATGACATCGATTAACTCCTAGAATCAAGGAGAGATCTTAAATTAAGCTATCTCCCTTTCTTAGGTCCTTGAATAATAACCAAATTAAGGAGCTACCACCTGGAGTCTTCAGTTACAACTCCAAGTTATATCACCTGTAAGTAACTCATTCATAAGTTAATATTTAATGATTGTCCCAGCTGCAGCTCTATGCAGCTCTAGCCGCATTAAGGGACTTCATAAAACTTTTAAAATGATGTTTAGATGTAGTACAGTATTCAGTTCCTCGCCAGGAGATATCTTTTTCGCTAGTTCCTCGGTTCGCTCTTTTCCTGTGCAGAAATAGACATATCTCTGCCCTCTCGCGCCTGTGCCTTTTTACTCTCCTGGGACACCCCATAGCCCTTAAGTAATAATTGCGTGGCACAGAAACCGATGACAATACAAATAGGATTCCTGACTGAATCCATTAAAGCTAATAAAAATCAAGCCCTACACATAACTTGTTCACGACATCACAGCTTCAATTGTCTTACTTCATTATCAGCCAGACTGGTAAAACTTTCCACAAACGAACGAAAGAACACAAGCAAGCTGCAAGAGTGAAAACAATTATGCTGATGTGAATATTCACATAACTATTAATAATCATTATGCACTTATTGATTGGGTCTTTACTCCATGACTAAACTAGAGCACCTTTTAATTTCATTAAAAGCTGACTCTGATTGGTTTAAAATCCTAAGTCAGAAGTCGTAAGAGTCCTAAGTCAAAGCTTTGCCCACCACTTGCCTGCCTTCTCGCCATTTGCAAAGCTCGAACGGAAATTTCTTCCAGCTAAAATTGACCTCGTTATTCGTGGCGAACGAAACGAGGCTAGAGGCGGTTTGCGAGTAAAGAAACCATAGCACCCTCTCAACTTTATTATTTCATCATAAATCTTTACATCAATAACCGGGCTGGATGGGACGTCTCATTCTCAATAGCAGGGAATAAAAAGTTTGGATCCACCAAAGTAAAATGCATGCAGTTAAAAGGCTACCTATCGCTCTACATTTCGTGGTAAGAAATGACTCGATTTACTTTTCAGTGGCGAAAAGTACCGCTTGATATTTAAATAGGGCTACCCATTGCACAGAAAGTAGGCATTGTTCCTCGAGCAAAAGACAAAAGACCTAATACAGAGGAAGATCCGTATTTAATTACACAATTTGATTTAAAGTACAAAGAAGCTATGTTGGCTCTCGGCCTGTTTAAGACAAACAAATATATTAACTTTAGTAAGCCTGTTTGATCAACCCAAAACTTATGCCTTCACCGCCTCCCTAACTAAGGTATATATGTGGCAAAAATGGGTGAGCAATTACAATAACTAATTAGCCTGGTTGAATCTGAACTGAAGAACTGAAAAACTAAATTACGCTTCAAGTCAACTTAACGTTTAAGGTGACAATCACTGCGATAAATGCGATGAAGAAACTTAAACAGAGTGTGCAGGCAACATTAAAACATGATGTTAAACTTAACAATTAAGATTAAAAATTAGTTTGCGGAAAGAAAAATTCAACGATTATTTGGTGCCAAGTCCTAAAATTAAGATTGTTCTTCGCAAAGGGCTTTTCTTGCCCTTATTAGTCGCAAACAGTGTTATATTACGATTAATAATCGTGGAAAGTACGGCTATTAATCGTGACAGAATCCGATTAATAGTCGTGTTTGACGAGCTTTAGACTTCATAATCGTGCATTGTATGGTCAATAATCGTATCTGACAGCGATTGTTTGTCTTAATCATATTCCTCTCCAAAGAAAGTTCAAGCAGAGATTTTTCTGGACGGCCGCTGTTACGATCAAAAATTCAGAATTTAGTATTTCTTCGCAAATGACTTTTTAGGTAATTGTCACATATTTAAAGTCTTCTCCGGTTTAAGTTCTCAGTGAGCTTCATTTTTATTCAAAAACTGTTTTTACTAACGACGTTTTTCTTTTCTTTCGCTTTTGGAAGAGGTTGAGCGCAGGCTTTCGGTATCGTGAGAGAGTTGTCTAAAGTTTCTTCTCTTTGAGAATGCATCAGAAGTCGTTACCGAGGGAAACTACAGTTATGCACAGGATATCGCAGATAAGGTCGTGGAGTGGTCCATGCAGAATAGAGTCAAGCTCAATTGCGAAAAGTGTAAGGAGCTCAGAATATCTTTTGCAAAGAACGAGCCCCAGTTTGCGCCTATTTTTGTAGATGGTAAAGAACTAGAGGTAGTGACTAGTGCGAAACGAGGTTTGGAATTTGCATAATATGGCGGATGGACACGTTTTCCTAGCTCCGAAGGCTGATCGCTTTATCTCCAGGCCGCGGCTTGTTAGGACCAGTTCCTTGCCTGATTTGAGTAAAGTACATACTGACTCAACTCTGGTAGTCGCTGATCAGATTAATAACAAGAATATGTCTACTTCTGTACCCGAATACGGTTCGCTTTCCTCGTCCTTTGAAATGAGCGAAATGGCTGCTATCAAGAATGCATTAAATGGACGGTCCATCAACTCCCTGAAGGTGAAAGATCTAAGGGACGAACTTGAAAAAAGACAGCTCTCTAAATCTGGCAGGAAAACTGAGCTGGTTAAAAGACTCAAGGAGTCGATTTTGTCAGGATCTGGTGAAATTCAAATTCCCCGCCACAATGTCAACCAACCGTCACCTCGGCCCTCGGCTGTTATAAACCTGGACGACACTAGCAGCAGCCCAGAACAACAGAGTCACACATGCAATGGCTACAAATCCCTTAAAGATCTATACGACCGCTTGGAAAATGAGGTAAACAAACTCAAAGACTCGTATAGATCTCGATTAACGGACAGTAGAGAAATACAGTCAACCTGTAAATCATGTCAAAATCAACAACGGATACAGGAAGAAAATCGCGCTCTGCGAGAGCAACTTCAGCTAATGAAGGGAAATCTAGATAAAACAAAAGAGGAGCGAGATTCCCTGCAGATGGTAGTATCATTGCTAAGCAAGGAGCTATATAACTTTCGCCTTGACAGCAAGGAAGCTTTTAATGAGTCGCCTTCGGTTGATCCTAAGGTGTCGGATACAAAATGGTCGGATACAAAGGCGGACACAAAGCAAAACAATGGATCATCTAAATCTCAATAATACTCTTAACCACAACCAAGAAAGATCCTCGCCGACCACCGTCATTTTTGGCGATTCAATTATCAGAAACATACAAGGGTAGCAATTAGGGAAAGAAGTCGGCCACCGGGTTGTTGTAAAGTCCTTCGCGGGAGCTACAACAAATGATATGTCACATTATGTGAAACCAACACTGGACAAGAAGCCGGACCAGATCATTTTACATGCTGGTACTAACGACCTTGGAAAACTATCCCCAAGCGAAATCGCCGATAACATCGTTGACCTAGCGAGGGAAATTGAAAGCTCCACGGACGCACAAGTAATAATATCAGAGCTGGTCACAAGATCGGACCTCTCAGATAGCGGCGATGTTGATGCAGTCAACAAAAGGCTTCGAAAATTCTGCAATCAGCGACAGTGGCACTTCATACTCCACGATGACATTCACTCAACGGACTTAAATAGAGGAGGACTTCATCTTGGGGAGACAGGTATTGCCAAAATGTATAACAACTTCGCGAATAAATTACATGAATGTAGTTGACCTACTGGCCGTCTGTTCAATTCAGAGCGTAATCGCGACCTTGGAAATCCAATCGTTTCTCACCAATTTCTCCCGCCTAAACGAGGCTTTAAATTGGCCTCGCTAAATATCAATAGTCTTTCTGCACACATTGATGAACTAAGAATTTTGCTTTCCGACAGACCTATCGATATCTTAGCCATAAATGAAACTAAATTGGATGACACAATAGGCGATAATGAAATTCATATTTCTGGCTATGAATCTATTCGTAGAGATCGCTCTACTAACGGTAGGTCTGGAGGGGGTGTTTGTTTTTTTATTCGTTCCGAAATCAATTATTCTGTTCGCTCTGATCTAATATGTGAACAAATAGAAAGTCTGACTGTCGAAATCAAGAAGCCCAGATCAAGGCCTTTTGCCGTTATGACCTGGTATAGACCCCCTGATTCTTCAATTGACCTTTTTAGACCATTTGAAGAACTTATTGGAAAACTAGACTCAGAAAATATCGAATATTACGTCTTAGGAGATCTGAATTGTAATATGGCCGCACCTAAGTTTGACAAAAGTACAAATATCTTATCTAATATTGCTGATGTTTACGGCCTTGACCAGTTAATAACTGAACATACTAGAATTACCGACAAATCACGTACTTTAATTGATCTAATTTT